>NC_057805.1:321800438-321980729 GCF_018294505.1 Triticum aestivum
GCTCGGCGGCGGCGCGGTGTACGGCGGACACGTGGCGCGCTGTGAGAGGCCGGGCTCGGCGGCGGGTTTTGGTCTGGCGCTGGGCGGACACGTCCGGCGGCGCGGAGGAGCGGGCTAGGGTTTCGGGGATCCGGAATTTCGGAGGGGGAAGGTTTTTTATAGGTAGAGGGAGCTAGGAGACTCCAAATGGAGCACGGTTTTCGCCCACACGATCGTGATCGAACGACCTAGAGCATGGAAGTGACTTAGATGGGTTTTGGGCTGTTTGAAGGGGTTTTTTTGCTGCAACACATAAAAGTACTTTGCGGTTACCCGGTTAACCGTTGGAGCATCAAACGACCTCCGAATGGAACGAAACTTGACAGGTGGTCTACCGGTAGTATACCAAGGCCACTTGACAAACCTCGGTCCATTCCGAGAATGTTTAACACCCGCTCACGAAAATAAACAAGAGGGGTGCGCCGGTGCATGTGGGAGTGCCGGATTGCAAAACGGACAACGGGGAAAATGCTCGGATGCAAGAGATGAACACGTATGCAAATGAGATGCACATGATGACATGAAATGAGATGCATGACAAGAACAAAATGCAAAACGTAAAACAAAACCCAACTACGGAGGGAATATCATAACACATAGCCGAAAATGGCAAGAGTTGGAGTTACAAATATGGAAAGTTACATCCGGGGTGTTACAACACTCCACCACTACGAGAGGATCTCGTCCCGAGATCTAAGACTGAAAGAACTCCAGATATTCGGAACGAAGGTGGTCCTCGCGTTCCGAGGTAGCTTCTCGGTCGGAATGGTGCGACCACTTCACTTTCAGGAATTTGATTGACTTGTTGCGAGTCTTGCGCTCAGTTTCTTCAAGAATAGCAACGGGGTGCTCATGATAAGACAGATCTTCTTGGAGGTCAATCTCTTCGAAGTTGATGGTGCACTCAGGAGTCTTGAAGCACTTGCGGAGCTGTGACACGTGGAACACATCGTGCACGTTCGCGAAGTTGGAGGGAAGCTCAAGTTGATAGGCGAGGTCGCCTCTTTTGCCAATGATCTTGAAAGGACCCACGTATCTAGGGGCAAGCTTCCCTATGATACCGAAGCGACGAGTGCCTTTCATTGGAGAGACGCGGAGGTAGACATGGTCTCCGATCTCGAAAACCACATCACGGTGCTTACTATCATAGTAACTCTTCTGGCGCGATTGCGCGGCTTTATGATTTTCACGGATGACTTTACACATTTCTTCAGCCTCTGTGATTAAGTCATTGCCAAGAAGTTGGCGTTCACCAGTCTCTGACCAAATGAGAGGAGTACGGCACTTTCTGCCATAGAGAATCTCAAATGGGGCCTTGCCCGAACTCGCTTGGAAGCTGTTGTTGTAGGAGAATTCGGCATATGGAAGACAATCTTCCCATTCCATGCCAAAGGAAATGACAGAAGCCCTGAGCATATCTTCAAGAATTTGATTGACTCGCTCGACTTGGCCACTAGTTTGAGGATGGAAAGCTGTGCTGAAGCGAAAGTTGGTGCCCATGGCCTTCTGGAAGGAGTCCCAGAACTTAGAAGTGAAGATGCTTCCATGATCTGAAGATATCAATTGTGGAATGCTGTGCAAGGAGACAATTCTGGAGGTGTATAGCTCTGCCAACTGAGCTGCTGTGATGGATTCTTTGATTGGAAGGAAATGAGCCACTTTAGTAAGCTTGTCGATGACAACGAAGATAGCATCATTTCCGCGCTTGGACTTGGGAAAACCAGTCACGAAGTCCATTTCGATATGATCAAACTTCCACTCTGGGATAGCAAGAGGTTGGAGGAGACCAGCTGGTCGTTGGTGTTCTGCTTTCACCCTTCGACAGACATCACATTCATTCACGAACTGAGCGATTTCTCGCTTCATTCGAGTCCACCAATACGACTGCTTGAGGTCATGGTACATCTTCGTACTTCCAGGATGAATGGAAAGAAGAGAATTGTGCGCCTCGTTCATAATGACTTTTCTTAGATCACCTTTAGGAACCACAATCCGGTCCTCAAAGAATAAAGTGTTTCTGTCATCAATGCGATAGCACTTGTATTTGGAAAGACCCTTGTCGATACCACGTTTCACCTTCTTCACCATGGTATCCGGGAGTTGCGCCTCATGAATTTGATCTTCCAAAGTAGGAGAGACTATGAGGTTGGCAAGAAAACCTTGAGGAACAACTTGGAGATTCAGCTTGCGGAAAGCTTCACAAAGATCCGGTTGGAATAGCTTGAGAATTATGCTGTTGCAATAAGCCTTCCTGCTTAAAGCATCTGCAATGACATTGGCCTTGCCTGGAGTATATTCAATACTCGGATTGTACTCTTGAATCATTTCGACCCATCGAGTTTGCCTGAGGTTGAGGTTGGGCTGAGTGAAGATGTACTTGAGACTCTTGTGATCCGTGAATATGTACACTTGTCTTCCCAACAAGAGATGTCTCCATGTTATTAATGCATGGACAACTGCCACCAACTCAAGATCGTGAGTGGGGTAGTTCTTTTCGTTGGGCTTGAACTGACGAGAGGTATAGGCCACAACTTTCTTCTCTTGCATTAACACAGCGCCGAGACCTTGGAGAGAAGCATCACAGAAAACTTCAAATGGCTTGGATTCATCAGGAGGAGTTAAGACAGGAGCTGAGACAAGTTTCTCTTTGAGAGTGTTGAAAGCAACGTCACACTCAGGAGACCAGACATACTTCACATGCTTCTGGAGGAGGTTGGAAAGAGGTTTTGCAATCTTCGAGAAATTCTCAATGAATCTTCGGCAATAGCTTGCAAGACTAAGAAAACTGCGGAGCTGCTTGACATTCTGAGGAGGTTCCCGATTCACGATTGCAGACACCTTCTCGGGATTAACAGCGATGCCCTTGGCAGAGATGATATGACCAAGGTAAAGAACTTCATCAAGCCAAAACTCACATTTGGAAAACTTCGCATAAAATTGATACTCTCTAAGCTTGTCGAGCACCAATCGCAAATGTTTGGCATGATCCTTCTTATTCTTGGAGAAGACCAATATATCATCGAGATACACCAGGACGAACTCATTGGTATAGGGGTTGAAAATGAAATTCATCATCCGAGAGAATGTCGGAGGAGCATTGACAAGGCCGAAAGACATGACAGTATATTCATAAGAACCAAAGCTTGTTCTGAATGCTGTCTTGGGAATATCTTCTTCACGAATGCGAATCTGATGATAACCAATACGAAGGTCAAGCTTGGAGAATACTTTAGCACCTTTGAGTTGCTCGAATAGCTCATTGATGTTGGGAAGTGGATACTTGTTCTCGATTGTCTTCTTGTTCAATGGACGGTAGTTGACACAAAGTCGTTCCGAGCCATCCTTCTTCTGGACAAAAAGAACACCACAACCCCATGGAGATGAACTCGGTCTGATCAAACCCAGACGCTCTTGTTCATCGAGCTGTTTCTTCAATTCCTTCAGCTCCTTGGGTCCAAGCTTGTATGGACGCTTGCAAACGAGATCAGTGCCCGGCTCAAGATCGATAACGAACTCAACTAGCCGGTGAGGAGGCATACCCGGAAGCTCTTCTGGAAAGACATCTTGATACTCACAAACGACTGGAATCTGAGAGATGGCATTCAACTCACCCTTCTCATTGAGAGAAAACAACCGAATGGTTTCATCATGAGCGGCATAAATGATAACATCCTCAGAAGAGTGTGTCAATTGAATTTCCCTGGCAGCACAATCGAGTTGAGCCTTGTGCTTAGAAAGCCAGTCCATCCCGAGAATTAGATCAATATCCGAGTCACCAAGAACAATTGGAGAAGACAGAAATTTATAGTTTCCCATCTTGATGGAAACATCCGGGACACAATTACTAGATGTCATTTGCTTACCCGGGGACACAATCTTCAACGGGATAGGAATCTTTTCCGTCACAAACTCATGCTTGGCAACAAAAGGTCTTGAAAAGAAAGAAAGAGATGCACCAGTATCAAATAAGACTTTTGCAGGAATATCATTAACTGAGAGATTACCCATTATCACATCAGTAGAATCCTCCGCTTGAGCTGCATTCATCATGTTCACCTTTGCAGACTTGGGATTATGCTTGACCACTGCATTGCTGGAAGATCTCACAGGAGGAGGAGGCGGAAGGCGCCTTTGGTTGAAGCATTTGTTAGCATAGTGACCTTTCTGCTGACACTTGTTGCAAGTCACCTCTGAGAGTTGACGATGATAAGGAGCATTCGACTTTGGAGCTAGATTTTGAGACTTGTTCTGATAGCCAGGGTTGGAAGAGAGGGAAGATCCATGCCCACCTTTGTTCTTCTGCTGGTAAGGCTGGCGAAACGGAGGAGGAGGAGGCAACCAGAACTTCTGTTGCTTAGCAGCCACTAGTGAGGGAGAAGAAGACTGAACTGCGTCCCTGGCTCTCTTCTTAGAAGCCTCACACTTGAGCTGAGAGCCTCTTGCTTCAGAGCCATATTATAGAATTGATCAAACTGAGTAGACTCAACAAGAACGAGAGCTAACTGCAGATCCTCTCTAAGGCCACCTCTGAAGTGATAGATCATGCTCTTTTCATCAGGAACGTCTTGTTTAGCAAAGCGAGCAAGTTTCTGAAACTGGATGTTGAATTGATACACAGACATGTTGCCTTGCTTGAGATTGCGAAACTCCTCACGCTTTCTCTCAACAACACTTTGTGGAATGTGGTGCGCTTTGAAGTCCTGACAGAAGTTAGTCCAAGTGATCACACGACCTCCTCTGGAATCTTTGTATTGTTGATACCAATCAGCAGCTTGGTCCTTGAGCTGAAAAGAAGCGAACTTGACAAAGTCCTCAGGCCTGACATTGCTACATTCAAAATGCTTGTTGATGTCCACGAGCCAATCATCGGCATCTGTGGCCTCGGCACAGTAGCTGAAACACTTGGGCTGATTTGCGAGAAACTGGTTGAGGGTAGCGAAGTGAGGCTGATTGTTGCCTTGACCTTGATTTCCTTGATTGCCTTGCCCTTGGGTGCGTTCTTGCAAGAGTTGCAGAATCATCTGAGCATTAGCGTTGGTGGCTGCCATGATAGCTTGCCATGCCTCCGGAGGCGGAGGTGGTGGCGGAGGGTTCGCCTGACTCCCATTATTGCGTTCCAGATTCTGACGCGTTGGCGGAGCCATCCTGAAGAGGGTGACATCCGTTAGCATCTTGATAGACAAATAGACAATTAGAATCAACGGATAGAAATTGCAACATATAGTCTTCATAATAAACATTCGAACGAGGATGAACGAATGAATTCCATAGTAAATCATCACACTTCCATTAAGGTGAGAAGCCACTTAGAAAAAGGTATGGAATCAACATTTGACTTCGAAGCAACTCGAATACCACAATTCAAAACAAAAAAAGTATTGGCTTGCAGAATAAGCCGGAACAAACATATGATAGAGATTTTGTCCGAAGTTTTTGTGGTGGGGCCCACACGGGCTCGATCGTACAGCACCATCATGTACAAGGCAGTGCACATGACATACGAAGCGTCCCCGAGTCGGCATAGCCAAGGACTCTTTAAGACACTACGAGAGCACTGTAAAACCAACTGTGGAAAGGCGGACCACTAGACGTCGAACCCCAATCTCATATCATGCGTCTGTCGGAAAGATATCCTAGGAGCTACTTGAATTCCCACTTATAAACTCCCGAAACTTTCTGGTTATGCAATCTGGTGTTGGGGATACAGGGGACACAAAATATATCACCCAAACTAGCAATCCCTAGATCCAGTTGTATCCATCCGTCAACACATAACCAAGAAACCTTCGGAAATCATGTACCTCAACCTTCGAAAAGCATCCGTTATACGAGTTATGGCAATACTCCCGAACTCCCGCCCCAGTACTGGGTGGCGTCGAGGTGATCTCACCAACAACTGCATAAAAGAGATTTCGATGTCGGCGAAACTCAGGTATTCCAGAACTGCAACGATAAAATTGTGACGACAACACCTCGGAGCTCAACTCCCCGGGACACTGCCACAACCCCTAAATGTCAGGAGGCACCAAGAACAATGTTCTCGTCACAAAACCATCGGAACGATTCTAAGATTCCCGCATGATCCTAAAAAAAAATTCACTTGAAATTTGAGGAGAGAAGAGTCAAAACTTCTACGTCAGGAGACCTCACCAGAGCGACGAAGGGACTGAGGAGTAAAAAGAATGCTACTCTCCGATATATATAATCCTAAGACTCAAAACATTTTTGTTCTAGACTCAACGACGCCAGTGATTCGATCAAGCAGGGGGCTCCTAAGTCGGGGATGGCTCTGATTACCAACTTGTAATGCCCACGATGCGGCTATATCTCCCACGTGTCGAGGCACGACTTAGAGGCATAACCGCATTGTGGTATTGTCGCAAGAAGGGTTATCTTCACACAATCCCATGTAATGAACAAGAATGGGATAACGAGAGTTGGCTTACAATCGCCACTTCACACAATACATAAATTTAATTCATACATCATCCAAAATCCACACATAGACCGACTACGGTCAAATCCAAATGAAAATAAGATAACCCCAAATGCTAGATCCCTGATCGTCCCAACTGGGCTCCACTACTGATCATCAGGAAAAGAAACATAGTAACGACCACGTTCCTCATCGAACTCCCACTTGAGCTCGGTTACGTCATCTGCCCTGGCATCGTCGGCACCTGCAACTGTTTTGGTAGAATCTGTGAGTCACGAGGACTCAACAATCTCACACCCGCGAGATCAAGACTATTTAAGCTTATAGGAAAAGGATGGTGTAATGAGGTGGAGCTGCAGCAGGCACTAAGCATATATGGTGGCTAACATACGCAAAAGAGAGCGAGAAGAGAAGCAACGCAACGGTCGCGAAGCTAGAAATGATCAAGAAGTGATCCTGAAACTACTTACGTTCATGCATAACTCAAACCGTGTTTACTTCCCGGACTCCGCCGAGAAGAGACCATCACGGCTACACACACAGTTGATGTATTTTAATTTAAGTCAAGTGACAAGTTCTCTACAACCGGACATTAACAAATTCCCATCTGCCTCATAACCGCGGGCACGGCTTTCGAAAGATAATACCCTGCAGGGGTGTCCCAACTTAGCCCATCATAAGCTCTCACGGTCAACGAAGGATAAACCTTCTCCCGAGAAGACCCGATCAGTCTCGGAATCCCGGTTTACAAGACATTTTGACAATGGTAAAACAAGACCAGCAAAGCCGCCCGAATGTGCCGACAAATCCTGATAGGAGCTACACATATCTCGTTCTCAGGGCACACCGGATGAACACTACTTACAACTAGAACCAGCCCTCGAGTTTCCCCAAGGTGGCGCTGCAAGTGGCTCTAGTTTGGACCAGCACTCAGAGGAACACTGGCCCGGGGGTTTAAATAAAGATGACCCTCGGGCTCGCAAAAACCCAAGGGAAAAGGCTTAGGTGGCAAATGGTAAAACCAAGGGTGGTGTCGTGGAATTGTCACGGCAGATGTCCTTAGTGTCAGGACTTAGTCGCGAGGCCAGCGCATCTATGTAGTAGCTTGAGAGGGTTGATTGGGATGATAGACGCAGGGCGGATCAACACATAAGACAAGGGTTTAGACAGCTTCGGGCCCCGGGAAACATCATCCGGTAACAACCCTACGTGCTGTTTGAGGCTAGGTCTCATTATGATCACGGGAGAGTCGCCGGCTCCGGCTCTCGGTGTTTAGCCCTAGAGATTATTTCTTGTTGCCTGTCCCTCTTTGGGTGCCCTGCCCCTCCTTATATAAGTTAGAGGGGCGGGTTACATGTGGAGTCCTAGTAGGACTAGGACTAGTCTATCTTCTCTTACAAGTTAATTACAAGTCCGGGTCTGCTTCCTTGTAAAGGAAATATTGGTCATCCCTTTCTTCTTAAGCCGGCCCACCATAACATGAGCCGGCCTTCTGGGCCTTGGGCCTAGTCTTCTATCTGACCCGCCGTCGGGGTCATCCGTGAGTCGTCAGGCTCGTGAGTTGTCTGACAGTGAGCCGCCAGACCCGTGAGTCGCCAGTCCTCCGCCGGGTCACGGTGAAGCGCCAAGTCCGGCCGGGTCATACTTCCGGCCGGGTCATACCGCGGGGTATATCCCCGACATTAGCCCCCAGTTTAATTTGGATTTATCCATGTTAAACTAATCTGCAATATAAACACAAGAACAAATTTGACAGGTTGTGTTCCCGGTTAAATATTCTTTGTAAGCCGGCACTTGATCATCCTTAAGTCCTTGTCATCTTCCTTCTTGATATGTATCCATAATCTCATAGCAAATCTCTTTAGCAGATATGTTCAAATTTTGCCAATGCAAAAAATCCAGATACTTCCTTTGAAAAATCTGGGTCAACAGGCCAGCTTCAGTGTCAATTTGCTAACATTGATCTCTTGTTGAGAAATATTGTAAGAGATAATCCACTTGAGTCGGCTTTCAATGCTCTGACTTGACAAAAATATTGGTCTTCAAATATTCAACTTATATTCAGCCGGCTTAAAGATATAAAACTTGCCGGTTTATGAGTACCAAAATTGCCGGGTTATAAATAGATGATGCCGAGTCATAATTGTCGCCGACGCCGGTTTATGATTTTTGCAGACACCAGGTCATTCTGATTTACTCAAAACTGAGAATTTGAAGATATTTCTCCCTTATATCCATATTACCTGTAGCCCCCAAGGGCCGGTTTAATCACCATGAATAAGCCGGGACTAATCACCATGGCTTTAAATAAAATCCAGTTGTGTAGCCCCCATGAGTCAGCTATAGTCATAGTAGTGTAGCCGGGTCATCCTAGAATTGTCTTGAATTTTCGACAGGAGCAATTGGTAGCCCCTAAGGGCCGGCTCATTTAGAATGTGATGAGTCGGATCTTCAATAAGTTGAGCAAAAAATGACTTTGCATTAGCCCCCAAGTGCCATGGTGCATGCTGGCAGTGACATGGGACTTGCATATTTGATGCAATATCAATTTGAATAATGTAGCCCCCAAGTGCCGGGTCGTAAGCCTATAGCGACTCGGGACTATTCTTTCCATTGTAGAATAAATCATATCCATTGATAAAATAATAGCCATTGCGCCAAAGCGACTTTGAATACCTCATCTACTGATAGGTCAATCCGGAGTTTAAATACCCGGCGGCTCTTGGCCGATGCCGATTTAATACGCCTCCATTGTAAGCCGGAATTTGTACAACCCGGCGGCTTATAGCCTTTGAGAAAATCAAGAATTGATAACCCTTTTGAGACACCAATTTCCATCTATGATGGGCTTGAATTTAATCATTTATGTAAGTCATAGCTCTGTAAATCCTGCAAAGTTTAAACAACATATGCCCTGGCGACTTAACGTCAAAAACCAGGGCGGGTAACCACCCAAATGTAGTCTTATCCTGCACGCAAGTAGATCACAAGAACCGTTGGCGGTTTACCGCAGGGCGGGTCATAATATCTCACATATAACCACTGTGATATTGAATTTGTACTGCTGGTTTACATGACCTGTGCAGTAAGGGTGATAACCCAATCCTTAGAAGCCAATACTTCCAAATATATGATGATTGTCATAAGCCGGCGACTTATCATCGAAAATCAAGCCGGGTTTAAATAGAAATCACTCATATACACTTTAGATGTGTTCAAAAGAGCTTTCAAATAAAATCCCAAAAATTATTTGCAAAAAGAGACTTCAAAAATTTTGAGGCTTCTGATTCGAATACGATCAGAAAACCGTCCCAAAGGGGTTAAGCTAAGATTCGAATACGATCATATAGCCCCCAGTGGCTTTGGCGTTGCCGATCAAGAGGGTACAGACAGCTATGTTCTCTTTGGTTCGAATACGACCTATGTTTGAACAGGAAGCCCCCAAATGACCTTGAGAGTTGTTTAACGACGCTAATTCAAATACGATCCACGTCGGTTCCCAAAGGGGGTTGAGCTATGGTTCAAATATGACCAAGAAACTCCCCAATGAGCTCGGCAGTGTGCCGATCAAAAGGGTATCGACAGCTATGTTCTCTTTGGTTCGAATACGACCTATGTTTGAACAGGAAGCCCCCAAGTGACCATATAAGTTTTGGCATTGCGCCGATCAAAAGGGTACTGATAGCTATGCTCGATGAGCAAGAAGCCCCCAAGTGATCATAATAAGATAAGCCGTAAAGCAGGATACCCAAGTTTGAACCGCGCATGATGGCAGCAAGTTCTTTTTGGCAACCTTTAATTTTTCCTGAGAACTCGAATCTTGCAAGAGATTAATTCTTTTTGAACCGGAACTTTGAACCGGATTTGAGAGCTTAAAAGCTTTGTAAGAGACAAATTTACCTTGAGCCGGATGTTTGAACCGGATTTGAGAGCTTCAAAGCCTTGTGGTAAACAAATTTCCCTTGAACCGGTTTTTAAACCGGATATTAAGAGCTTCAATGTTTTGTTGGAGAGAGATGTCTCCTGAACCGGATTTTAAACCGGAATCCTTCTTTTTAAACCGGAAATTTTCTGACGGCCTTTTAAATTTTTCACCAATATAGCGGTAGCCTCCGGAATCGGGTTACCTTCCCTTCAATGACCCGGAGTTCTTGAATTCACTAACACCGGCCAATTTCGCCGAGTCATGTCATTGTAGCCCCCGAGTCTCAAGACGATTCGAGGAGTTGGCTTGAGATTCTCCATATTGTACCAGAGCAGAAGGTGTATATCATCAGCGCATTGATAGCGCGATGTGAACCCACAGAAGGTTGAAGTGATGCGGTGGGTTATAAATGATCCCATATGAGCCGTGTCAATAACTCGGCCAATGGCTCCTTCCAACTAGTTGTTCGAAATTAACCAAACTGTAGTGGCGGCGACTCATGCGCCTGCCCATTGAACCATCCAGTGCAGACGACGGCTGATAATATATGATAATTTGCCTCCAGTTTGTTGGAAGAAAACCGGGCTTCCCAAGTAGTGACTTGCTCATAATCAATAAACAACTCATCCAGACAAGTGCGGCCTGGTATGTTGATGTAGACCAGGCCGCGAGAGACGGACGGAAAAAACGACCGTAACATCAAAGGCGACACAGACAGATGAGTCGGCCATGGCATTGTAAACCGGTGCGGACGGGTGAGTTGTCCTCCTTGTTGTAAGCCGGCGTGGTCGCGAGAAACGTCCACGGTGTTGTAAGTCGGCGTGGTCGCGAGAGATGGCCATAGCGTTGTAAGTCGGCGTGGTCGCGAGAGACGGCCACGGCGTTGTAAGCCGGTGCAGGAGTCCGTTGAGTAACGACGACCACCTGTGCCAAAAGATGTTGGCGTGCCTCCATCTCCGTGGTACAATGTCACTTTTTGTCATAAATAATTGCCCTGATTCGCCCGGACAACAGATGAGTCGGCCGCGGCGCTGTAAGCCGGCGCGGACGGGCGAGTTAATGTAAACCGGGCCACAGAGGATGGTGACTTTGCGCACGTTCATTCACCGGGCAGTATGACACGGACGAAACCCCGGTGCAGAACATTGCCATCGCTCGCTCCATCCCCACAATATAACACCTCATTCGCAATGAACAATTGTCCTGCATCAAAAGGTATTGCAAGCCAAAGTATTTATTCTTTTAAAGAAAGCAATATGTAATATAAAAACATATTGGATGGATTTCACCTGATGTGCCAGGCCGGAAATAATCCGCCATGAAATTGATGATCGCTATGTGAGGCTGAAGTGGCGCACGGGTGAACCGGCCGCGGTGTTGGAAAAACATCACGGACACGGGTGAACCGGCCGCGGTGTTGGAAAAACATCACGGACACGGGTGAGTCGGCCGCGACGTTTGTAAGCCGGCACGGACAGCGAGTCGGCCACGGCGTTGTATGCTGGCGCGGACGCGTGAACCGGCCGCAAGGGCGAACGGGTGAATCGTCCGTGGCGTTTGTAAGTCGGTGCGGTCGGGCGAGTCAATCGCAGGAGCGGTAAGCGACGCGGACGCTGTCGTGGAATTGTCACGGCAGATGTCCTCGAGCTAGGACTTAGTCGTGGAGCCATCGCAACTAGGAAGCTTGAAGGGGTTAATGTGGGACAAGGAACACGAGGGTTTATACTGGTTCGGCCCCTTACGGTGAAGGTAAAAGCCTATGTCCAGTTGAGATGGTATTGATTAGGGTTACGATCACCGGGGAGCTAAACTGCTATGCCCGGCTCTCGATGAGATTGTTGTCGTCCCTAAACCGCTGCCGGGTCATCCCTTTATATAGGGAGGAAAACGCCCAGCAACCCTTAGAGTCCCGGCCGGCTCATAAGAGTGTTCAGCTCGGACTCTCAACTATACTTGCCTTATGCTACAAGTTTAACCATAATAATAATTGTAACTACGGGCTTTAAGCCATATCCGGGTCTTAGCCCATCTCTGGCCCATCGTCTTCAAGCTTGGCTCCGGGCTTCTGGCAACGACCATATGAGTAACCCGGCCTCTCCTGGCGGGTGACTCTAAGGTCTATATCCTCAACATTAGGCCCCAGATTGATTTGAGCCGGCTCATGTCAATCTTCAACTCTGCCGACAGAAAAAATCTCCGGCTTACCATTCATGTGAAAGCCATAACCCGGCGTGACGTCATCCTCTGGACTCCGGATAATCCGCTGTGACGTCATCTTCCATTAAGCCCTTTTTTACTCCACCAGATCCGCAACGGATCTTTGCTTTTACTGTCATTCCGAAAATCGAGGCGTCGTGGGGGGAGATAACCACGCCGTGGTCTCCTTGAATCTCGCGCCCACTTATGACCTTGCCTTATAAATAGGCCAGCCCGACGGGCTTTCAGCCACTTCCTCCCCATCTTCTTCCTCGTGCCATCGCTCCTCTGCCCGAGCTCCTCCGCCGTCGCCGCCGCGGGTCTTCTCGTCGTCACCAAGCTCAGGCCGCTGCATCACCCTGAACGGACCAGAGAAACGCAATAACCTCCGCAGCTCTCCAACTCCGGTAAGTCTTGCTTGCCCTGTAAGATAGATCTACCGTAGGGTTCGTCTGTGTTCTTCGTGTTCGTCGCCATTGCCACATACTTCGGTAGCTTTCTTTCTTACTGCTCCTGTTGATCTTAGATCTGTATAGACTTGCTACAGTAGTTGTTTAGTACTCATTTTACCTGCAAAACACACTTCTTTCTACTGCATAAGACCTCCTTCGAGCTTAAGAACTCCCCTGCGTCCGCTTTTTTAGGTCTAGAAAATTTTCTTTGGACCGACCATTTTGATCCAAAAAAGTTACGGCAATATGTGAAACCTGTTTTACCACACTTAGTAAAAACTGCAACCATTGAACCTTGGCGGCTTACAATTCCGGTTTAAAGAGATCACGCGCCGTAGAATCCTCCGGCTTTAAAGAAAACCATGCTTCGTAGAATCCTCCGGCTTAACTGTGGTAAGGCCGTAGATAACCAACTTACTCTGAATGCCCCTGCGGCTTAAATAACCCACTGTACCAGAGTATATATCATTAGTCCCCTTCATAAGCCGCCACCTTAGTTGTGAATTGTAGGTCTCCGGCTTAAAGTTAACCCGGACATTTTTTCCTTTTTGTCATAGACTGCCAACTTTCATCATGCCTCCTAAGGCTCCCATCACTTGCAACTGGATGAGGTCCAACGTCACCAATGAGACCCTAGCCAATTTTGTTAAGTCCGGATATCTGCCTAAGAAGGAAATCATGTCCTACCGTGCCCCTGACCCATCAGAAGAGAGACCACAGCCAAAGGACGGGGAGGCAGTGATTTTCGCAGATCATATGAGCCGGGGCTTCGCACCGCCCGGCTCAAAGTTTTTCAGGGACGTGCTCAACTTCTTCGACTTGCGGCCTCAAGATATAGGCCCCAACTCAGTGTCCAACATCTGCAATTTCCAAGTCTTCTGCGAGGTTTACCTTGGAGAAGAGCCTAGTCTGCTGCTCTTCAGAGAGCTTTTTTATTTAAACCGCCAGAATGAGTGCGCCAACGGACCAAGTCTGGAGTTAGGTGGCATTTCCATCCAGCGGCGTAGGGACTATCTTTTCCCTTACGCAGAGCCGCCGAGCCACCCTAAGGACTGGAACATGACTTGGTTTTACTGCCAAGATACGTCCCCGGCTGATGAAAGCCCGCTGCCCGGCTTTCGCCCAACACGTCTGGAGCCGACTCACCCACTGTCGGACAAGCTGACTCAAGCGGAGCGCCAGCCTCTGCTTCCTACTATCAACAAAATCAAGGCCCTCCTGGGCAACGGTCTGAACGGAATTGACCTGGTCCGGGTCTGGATCTCCTGGCGGGTGATCCCACTGAGCCGCCGCCCCAGCTTAATGTGTGAGTACACAGGGCGAAAGGATGACCCTCAGAGGCACAGCCGCAATGATCTTCCAGAAGACGTTGCAGAGGAGGAGACCAAGGCTCTTTTAAACGAGAGCCTGGCAGACTGCGGAAGGACCGGGTTAGCCCCCTTCTGCAAGACCAATCCAGCCCCAGCGGTAAGCCGCTGTCTTTAACTTTTTATCTTCGTCTGCATATAACCTTCATCTGAACCGTTTTAAAAATCTGTCATTGTATTTTTTAGGCCGATGATAAGTTCTGGCGGGTCAAATACGACCATGAGGCGGCCAAGAAAGCCAGGAAGGCGAAGAAAGCCGCCCCTCGCAAAAAAGGAAGCAGGCCTACTGCTTCGGAGCTGATGCAATTAAGCGACAGCTCCGAGTCAGAGGTAATTCCTGAGCATTTAAGTCTTTACTATATTCACTGTTTGTTGCTGTCCGCCTTATCGATACTTGCTCTTTGACAGGATGACACCGGCGCAAGTAACCCGGTGGTTGAAGAGGTAATGTCACTTTCCTCCGACTCGGAGCCCTTGCCACAGCTGAAAGTCCGAAGGGTAACCCGGAAAGTAAGCTTTTCACATCCTTTAGCTCATCAAGACCCTCAATTTCTTTTGAAGCGACAGGTTCACGAAAGCCGGCGTCACACCCGGACCAACAAGGACACCGACCTCTCCGCCGGGTTACCCGACGCAACAAGGAAACGCCGAACTGAGGTTATTTCCCACTTGTACCCTTTTCATCCGTTGGCGGGTGTTATCCGTCAGCCACTCAATTCTTCTGACTCCAATTATCAGGAGACCTCCCCTTCTTCGGGCGACTCTATGCAGTCGAGTCTTCCGGCTTTCAAGACCGCGCCCGAGTAATGACAACCATCTTACATTATATTTGTCTATACTTACTCTTTGTGTGCTTAACACTTCTATCCTTCCAGTGCTCAGGCAAAACTTACCAAAAGAGCAAAGAAGACCAGATCAGCCGGAGTGCCGGATTTGCCTGAACCGGAGGTGACGGCTCAAGAACCGCCAGCTGCCTCCGCCCCCGAAGCCACCACTCCAATGGACACGGCACCTGAAGCCACTGCCCCAACTACCAAGGCAACAACCAAAGCATCGGTTAACCCGGAGGCCTCCGGCTCAGCTCCACCAGCAGACGACCCGGACGTGGTAATCACCCGGACGGAGTTTGTTGAGCCGGGGAGACCGACCGTGTTGGCCAAGTGCTCCGCTAAGGGGGAGCTGCTGCAACCCCACCGGGCGAATCTAGACCTCTCCAACTACAGCAACCTGAGCATTGGAGAGCTCGTCTCTGGCTACATCAACCAAGTACACAAGAGCCGGGACGCCGAGATCGCCATGGTAAACCAGATCCAGCAAAAATCTGAGGTATCCTTCTGTTATCTTCTTACTAGCCCCCAAGTCGACGACTTATGATTTGAATATGTTGTAGACTTAGGTTCCGGCTTACTCAATTGAGCCGGCTGTATGTAGATAGATACGTTCAATATGCATTAGCCCCCAAGTGCCAAGTATCTTTGCTTGGAAAGTGCTTGGGACTTATATAGTAACTGCTCATGTCATAACCCGGAAATTTATACAGGCTGTTGGCAAGAAACTAGAGTCAGACCTTGCGGATCTCAAAAGCCGGCTGAAGATGCAGGAGATGGAGACCCGGAAGGCAAACGCCAAGTTTGTCTCCAGCATCGCCGCTCAAGAGAAGCTGAAGACAGAATTTGATGCTGAGCGGAAGGCCTGGGCTGAAGAGAAGGCCGCACTGGTGACCCGGGCAGAACAGGCGGAGAAAACTCTCTCTGAGAAGACCGCCGAGCTCTCCGGCCTAAAGCGCCAGGTTTCCCAAATGGTGGCCGCAATCTTCGGTAAGTCGCCTCACCGGCTTTCATCAATGTTAGAATGTTTATATCTCATGATTCATCCTTGGCGCCGACTTACTTGATTCTGTTAAACAGGTCCCAGAAGTGCTAACCTCAACCAGAGCGTGGTCACCAAGCTAAAGGCCGTGTATACCCTGGTGGAGCAGCTCTACACCGGGTCACAGCGTGCCTTAGCTATGGTGGCCCTCTCCAACGAGGTGCCGACTCACCTAGCAGAAGTCCTGCGCTGGCTCGCCGTTCTGCCTCAGCGGATCCAAGAGCTGCGACGGGCTTCTGCGAGAGCCGGAGCGATCGCCGCGCTGAGCCGGGCCAAGGCATTCCTGCCAGAGTTAGACCCGGCGGACATCGCCCTTGGCTATCCAAGCCTGAAGGAAGACGGCTCAACTTTCGATCAGAAGGACTTCGCGACGTGCGTGAAGGCTGTACACCCGGTGGCCACCCTCATCGGGAACGACACAGATCTGACCAAGTACTAGCCGGGTTACGACGCGGAGAATCAGAGGATTCCAACCCCTCGCTATGAAGCCCTCAACCTGATCCCGCCGGCTCGTCAGCACACCTTCGCCCCGGAGATTGACCCGGCCGGGTTAATTGACAAGGAAGCCCAATTCGAGGCTCTCCGCGGCATCGACTGGAAGTCATCAACCTTCCAAGTCTTGGGATCAGCCGGAGGAGAGGACAGGAACGAGCCGGAGACTTCCACTCAGCGGGTATCGTAACGCGGCTGGCGATTTACCAAACAACGCTCCACCCTTTTGAGACTTGATGAGTTTTGTAATAGAGTAGGTGCAACAGTCTATCTCTGCCGTGCCATCGTGCACGTATTGACTGCCAAGGTCTTTTGAAATTGTCTCTTTGATGTTTCTCCGGGTCATAATCATCCCTTTGTTTTTCTCAACCTGAAAAAGGTGCCGTTAAGTATCCTGCACAGAAAGGCAAATCACAAGTCTCGAGGCGGCTTACCGCCCTGAAAATCAGGTGTTTCGGATAGATAACCCGGAATATGAATCAAAAAAGACTGGTCCTCAATTATACCCTTAACATAGTCGTAATAACACCCTTAGTGGCCTGTAAGCATACTTCCGGTTTAGATAACCCGGGAAACAAGGTTGATATCTGAACTCCGAGTTACCTGTCTTGATGACACCCATGGTGTTCAACTAACATCGTAAACCAAAGTTAAGCCGGCAAAGCGAGACCCGGCCGTATACACCTTGACATAATCAAAGTAAACTTGTGATGGAACATAGGAACTCAGGGGCTTCCAGTTCGAATACGACCAGAAACCCGGCCCAAAGGGGTTAAGCTAAGATTCGGATACGATCACATAGCCCCCAGTGGGTGTGGCGATGCCAATCAAGAGGGTACCGACAGCTATGCTCTCTTTGGTTCGAATACGACCCATGTTTGAACAGGAAGCCCCCAAGTGATTTTAAGAAATTGTTTAACGATGCTGATTCGAATACGATCCACGTCGGTTCTCAGAGAGGTTAAACTATAATTCAAATGTGACCAAAGGTAACCTCCCAATGAGCTCGGCACTTTGCCAATCAAATGGGTATCGACAGCTATGTTCTCTTTGGTTCGAATACGACCCATGTTTGAACAGGAAGCCCCCAAGTGACTTTACCGCTTACGGCTCGATTCGAATACGATCAT
Organism: Triticum aestivum; assembly: GCF_018294505.1. Lineage (NCBI taxonomy): Eukaryota > Viridiplantae > Streptophyta > Magnoliopsida > Poales > Poaceae > Triticum > Triticum aestivum. Next base: position 321,818,345 of record NC_057805.1, read on the forward strand.
AAGCCGGATCCTCCTTTAAGCCATCATGTAATCTTGTAAGAAAAACACGTGCATATTTGGAGGAGAAAATAGGACAGAGGTCCTGCTTTATTGCTTTATCATAATATATACATGTCTGAGAGAAATATGTACACCACGAGAGCCGGTGGCTCAAGTGTAGTAGGGCCGAAGCTGAGCTATGTTCCACGGCCGATGGGTCTCCTCCTCCGACTTACGTGAATCTTTGTGCTCCCGAATGTCAATGAGGTAATACGACCCATTGTGCAAGTTCTTGCTGACCACAAAGGGCCCTTCCCAAGGCGAGGATAACTTGTGTGCATCTGTTTGATCCTGGATGAGCCGGAGCACAAGGTCGCCTTCCTGGAAGACCCGGGATTTGACCCGGCGACTATGATAACGAAGCAGGTCTTGTTGGTAAATCGCTGAACGGGCTGCTGCCACATCACGCTGTTCGTCCAACAAGTCAAGAGCATCTTGGCGCGCCTGTTCATTATCCGTCTCAACATAAGCCGCCACGCGAGGTGAGTCGTGACGGATGTCCCTGGGGAGGACTGCTTCTGCTCCATAAACCATGAAGAAAGGCGTGAAGCCTGTAGACCTGTTAGGAGTAGTGTTGATACTCCATAAGATGGAGGGCAACTCCTCCACCCAACAACCCGGCGTCCGTTGCAAAGGGACCAAAAGCCGGGGCTTGATGCCCTTCAGAATCTCCTGGTTAGCTCTCTCAGCTTGACCATTGGATTGAGGATGAGCCACTGAGGAAACATCAAGTCGGATATGCTCTCGTTGACAAAACTCTTCCATAGCGCCTTTGGAGAGATTGGTGCCATTGTCAGTTATGATGCTGTGCGGAAACCCGAAGCGAAAAATCACCTTTTTCATAAATTGAACCGCCGTGGCTGCATCGCACTTGCTAACTGGCTCAGCTTCCACCCACTTTGTGAACTTATCAACTGCCACCAAGAGGTGGGTCTTCTTATCCTTGGACCTTTTAAAAGGCCCAACCATGTCAAGCCCCCAGACCGCAAAGGGCCAAGTGATTGGGATCATCCTCAGCTCCTGAGCCGGCACATGAGCCCGTCGTGAGAACCTCTGGCAACCATCACATTTACTGACCAAGTCCTCTGCATCAGCATGAGCCATCAACCAATAAAAACCATGACGAAAAGTCTTGGCCACAAGAGACTTTGAGCCGGTGTGATGGCCGCAATCCCCTTCATGGATCTCACGCAAGATCTCTTGACCTTCCTCAGGGGAGACACAACGCTGAAACACTCCTGTAACACTGCGATGATGTAACTCGCCATCGATAACAATCATTGACTTGGCCCGCCGGGTTATTTGCCTGGCCAAAATTTCATCCTCAGGCAACTCGCCCCGGGTCATGTAAGCCAGATATGGCGTTGTCCAGTCTGGTATGATATGGAGAGCCGCCACCAGTCGTGCCTCCGGGTCAGGGACAGCCAAGTCTTCGTCCGTAGGCAACTTAACCGAAGGGCTATACAGGACATCCAGGAAAGTGTTAGGCGGCACCGGCTTTCGCTGAGAGCCTAGCCGGCTTAGGGCATCAGCCGCCTCGTTCTTCCTGCGATCAATGTGCTCTACTTGGTAGCCCTGAAAGTGCCCAGCAATGGCATCAACTTCGCGGCGATAAGCCGCCATTAGAGGGTCCTTAGAGTCCCACTTGCCTGATACTTGTTGAGCCACCAAGTCTGAGTCACCGAAGCATCTTACCCGGCTCAAGCTCATCTCCTTAGCCATCCGAAGACCGTGGAGCAAGGCCTCGTATTCAGCCGCGTTGTTAGTGCAAGGAAACATCAGCTGCAGCACATAATGGAACTTGTCACCTTTAGGGGAAGTCAACACAACGCCAGCCCCCGAGCCCTCTAACTGCCTGGACCCATCGAAGTGAATAGTCCAATATGTGTTATCCGGCTTTTGCTCAGGAACTTGTGACTCTGTCCAATCATTGATGAAATCCACCAAGGCCTGAGATTTAACAGCAGTGCGTGGCACATATTTGAGACCATAAGGTCCAAGTTCTATAGCCCACTTAGCAATTCTCCCTGTGGCCTCTCTGTTTTGGATGATGTCACCAAGGGGGGCAGAGCTGACCACAGTGATGGGATGACCCTGAAAATAATGCTTAAGTTTCCGGCTTGCCATGAACAGACCATACACAAGCTTCTGCCAATGCGGGTACCGTTGCTTGGACTCAATGAGCACTTCGCTGACATAATAAACCGGCCGCTGAATCGGATGTTCTTTACCCGCCTCCTTGCGCTCTACCACAATAGCCACATTGACAGCTCGTGCATTTGCCGCCACATACAGTAGCAAGGGCTCCTTATCAACCGGAGTAGCAAGGACTGGGGGCTCTGCCAGCTGCTTCTTCAAATCCTCAAAGGCGGTATTAGCTGCATCATTCCAGACAAAGTTATCAGTTTTCTTCATCAACTGATATAAGGGCATGGCCTTCTCACCCAAACGGCTTATAAAGCGGCTTAAAGCAGCGATGCGACCCGCCAAGCGCTGAACGTCATTTATACACGCCGGCTTAGCCAGGGAGGTGATGGCCTTGATCTTCTCCGGGTTAGCCTCAATGCCCCTGTTAGAAACCAGGAAGCCCAAGAGTCTGCCTGCAGGAACACCAAAGACACACTTGGCCGGGTTAAGCATCATTTTATAGACCCAGAGATTATCAAAGGTTTCCCTTAGATCATCTATCAGGGTTTCCTCTTTTATGGACTTAACCACAATATCATCCACATAAGCGTGAACATTACGCCCAATCTGTTTATGAAGACAGTTCTGTACACAACGCTGATAAGTCACCTGTGCACACTTGAGTCCAAAGGGCATGGATACATAGCAGAAGGCTCCAAAGGGAGTGATGAACGCCGTCTTCTCCTGGTCCTTAACTGCCATCTTAATCTGATGATAATCGGAATAAGCATCCAAGAAACTTAAACGTGCACAACCTGCCGTAGCATCAATGATTTGATCAATATGGGGGAGGGCAAAAGGATCAGCCGGACACGCCTTGTTCAAGTCCGTGTAGTCCACACACATCCGCCAGGTGTCGTTCTTCTTGAGTACGAGCACCGGGTTAGCCAACCACTCTGGGTGAAAGACTTCAACAATAAACCCGGCCGCCAAGAGCCGGGCCACCTCTTCACCAATAGCTTTCCGCCTCTCTTCATTAAACCGCCGAAGGAACTGTGTGACTGGCTTAAATTTAGGATCAATATTGAGAGTATGCTCAGCGAGTTCTCTAGGTACACCTGGCATGTCAGAGGGTTTCCATGCGAAGATGTCCCTATTCTCATGGATGAACTCGATGAGCGCGCTTTCCTATTTCGGATCCAGATTTGCACTGATGCTAAACTGCTGAGATGAGTCACCTGGAATAAAATCAACAAGTTTAGTTTCATCAGCCGATTTAAACTTCATCGCTGGCTCATTCTCCGTAGTCGGCTTTTTCAGAGAGGTCATATCTGTTGGGTCAACATTGTCTTTATAAAACTTCAACTCCTCTGTAGCACAAACAGATTCCGCATAAGCCGCATCGCCTTCCTCACACTCCAGAGCCACCTTCCGGCTGCCGTGAACCGTAATGGTCCCATTGTGACCCGGCATCTTGAGCTGTAAGTATACATAACACGGCCGTGCCATGAACTTGGCGTAAGCCGGCCGTCCAAATATAGCATGATACGGACTTCTTATCTTGACCACCTCAAAGGTCAACTTCTCCACCCTGTAGTTGTTCTCATCACCAAAAGCCACTTCCCATTCGATCTTGCCGACTGGATAAGCCGACTTACCAGGTACCACACCATGGAAGATAGTGTTTGACTGGCTGAGGTTCTTATCAACCAACCCCATACGGCGAAAAGTCTCATAATAGAGGATGTTGATGTTGCTGCCTCCATCCATGAGCACCTTTGTGAATTTATATCCTCCCACTAGAGGAGCCACCACTAAGGCCAAGTGGCCCGGGTTATCCACCCGGGGAGGGTGATCCTCCCTACTCCACACTATAGGCTGCTCAGACCACCGTAAGTAGCGTGGGACCGCCGGCTCAACAGCATTCACCGCCCTCTTGTGAAGCTTCTGATCTCGCTTGCACAAACTAGTGGTAAACACATGATACTGTCCACCGCTGAGCTGCTTTGGATTGGTCTGATAACCCCCTGCTGCTGTTGATGACCCTGGCCAGACTGTTGATTAAAGCCCCCTTGACCGCTCTGAGGACCAGAATTTGAGCCGCCCCCCGGGCCATGAAAGCCGCCGGCGCCTGAGCCGCCGGCACCTGAGCCGCCGCCCGGGCCATTGTAGTTCTTAAAGGCCTTCATGATCGCACAATCCTTCCACAGGTGAGTCGCTGGCTTCTCTCTAGAGCCATGCCTTGGACAAGGTTCATTCAACAGCTGCTCCAGCGTCGGACCTGACCCGCCGCCTCGGGGAGGGGGCCTCCCCTTGCGTCGCTGGTTATTACCTTGCGAGCTGGCGTTGGCCACAAACTCTAGGCTGCCATCTGCCTTGCGCTTGCCTCCTCCTTGGTTCCCCGGGTTAAACTGAGGACCCTTGCCATTGCCGTTCTTCTTTCCCTTCCCTGTCCTTTCATCATCTGAAGGGGGATCCTTGTACCATCGGAATCGGCGTACTTAACAAGAGCCGCCATTAGTGTACCCATATCACTGCAGTTGCGCTTAAGCCGCCCGAGTTTCATCTTCAGGGGCACGAAGCGACAATTCTGCTCTAACATTAAGAGTGCAGAGCCGGCATCCATCTTATCTGATGAATGTATGATCTCCTTAACCCGGCGAACCCAATGGGTCGTGGATTCACCCTCCTGCTGCTTACAGTTAGTCAAATCCACAATTGACATAGACCGCCTACAGGTATCTTTGAAGTTTTGGATGAACCGGGCCTTCAGCTCAGCCCAAGACCCAATGGAATTCGGTGGTAGCCCTTTCAACCAAGTGCGGGCAGTCCCATCTAACATCATGGTGAAATACTTGGCCATGGCCGCCTCACTGACCTCCAGCAGCTCCATAGCCATCTCATAGCTCTCGATCCAGGCTGCGGGTTGTAAGTCAGCTGTGTAATTAGGCACCTTCCTAGGGCCCTTGAAATCCTTAGGTAGACGTTCATTACGGATAGCTGGTACTAAACAAGGGACACCCCCGGTCCTGGTAGGGATACCCACATCAATGGAAGTCGTCGGATAAGCCGGGGGGGTCTGGTAAGCCGTCAATTGCGGCACTTGCTCCGCCTCTTGCCGCGCTTGGTCTGCTGCGTAAAAGGCTCCATTATGAGTCGGGCCATGGCCAGGGGGCGGGTCATGGCGTCGGACGTTACTTGAGCCGGTTGCCGAGACCATGTGCCGGCTGTAACTCGGGCTCTGGCCTGGACGAGGGGTGGAGTGGATCCTGTCCCGGCTGTAGGAGTATGCCTCTTGCTGCGCCAATGCTGTCTGAAGGAGTTCCCTGACCCGGCGGGTTTCAATAGCCGTCGGAGAGTCGCTGTCAACTGGTAGAGCCGCCAGCCGTGCTGCCGCAGCGACCATGTTCTCCAGCGGGTTATCATAATGACCCGGAGGTATTGGCACATACTGAGGCGGGGCAGGGGGCACCTGGGGAGGCCCCATCACTCGTGGCTGAATAAGGGGTCCAGACCCGGGCGCTATGACTCCTGGCGGGTTACTAGACCCTGCACCTGGTGTGTTGAAGAGGTTGCGTGGATCGTAAACCGGGGGGAGTCGAGATTGGGCCTTTTGGTGCCTCCTTCTTAGGACCTCATTGGCCGCGTTTTGATCCATCGTCAGTTGGAAGGACTGCGCCTGGATCAGCTGGGTTTGGGCATCGAGAGCCGCCCTCTCCGCAGCCAGCCTGATCCCTTCCGCTGCAAGATCCTGTTTAGCCTTCACTAGATCCAATTTTAACTGTGCCACCTCCGCGTCATGCCGAGCTTGATCCGCCGGGTCAACCGTGGCGGTTAACAGGGCCGTCATCCTGTCTGTGAGATCCATTAGCACCTGAGCCGGCGAAGGCACCGGGGTTCCCGCTCCAGCAGCGGGGCTCTGAACAGGCTGTGCTCCAGCCATAAAAACTCCAACCTGACTTGATGGCTCAAATAGGTCCGGAATACTGTCACCATCGGAACAACCCATGAGCCTGCCGTCCTGAAGTTGGTACAACGAGTTTGACTCATCGGTGGCCGACTCGCCGTCAGAGCCGGCGGCCTTCTCATCACCAGACCCAGCTGGATCAGAGGGCCCTCCATGGATGCATCCCACAAAAGCGCGCCTTAAGGCAGGCCGGGCCCGGGCGGGTCGTGCGCGCTGAGCCGTTTCGATGAGATCGGCGCAGAGATCCGGCTCAGGCCCCGGCTCACCAATCTTGCCAATGAAGACATGGATTCCACCGAAGGAGACCCGGTACCCGTACTCAACTGAGCCGGCGTCGGGGCCCCAGTTTGCATCGTCGATGTAGAGCTTGCCGCGACGACTCTTGGTCATCCGGCCCACAGCGTATCCCTTGAGCCCTTTGAAGCTGCCCTTCAAGAACTCAAATCCACCGTGTGCTGGCCCCATGGTGGGCGCCAACTGTCGTGGAATTGTCACGGCAGATGTCCTCGAGCTAGGACTTAGTCGTGGAGCCATCGCAACTAGGAAGCTTGAAGGGGTTAATGTGGGACAAGGAACACGAGGGTTTATACTGGTTCGGCCCCTTACGGTGAAGGTAAAAGCCTACGTCCAGTTGAGATGGTATTGATTAGGGTTACGATCACCGGGGAGCTAAACTGCTATGCCCGGCTCTCGATGAGATTGTTGTCGTCCCTAAACCGCTGCCGGGTCGTCCCTTTATATAGGGAGGAAAACGCCCAGCAACCCTTAGAGTCCCGGCCGGCTCATAAGAGTGTTCAGCTCGGACTCTCAACTATACTTGCCTTATGCTACAAGTTTAACCATAATAATAATTGTAACTACGGGCTTTAAGCCATATCCGGGTCTTAGCCCATCTCTGGCCCATCGTCTTCAAGCTTGGCTCCGGGCTTCTGGCAACGACCATATGAGTAACCCGGCCTCTCATGGCGGGTGACTCTAAGGTCTATATCCTCAACACACGCCGAGTTGGCTACGGGGGCGGACGGGTAAGTTGTCCGTCACATTGCAAGTTGTCTGAAGCGCGCGTCTGCTGTTTGAATCGCGCGTCATGGTGACTCAAAAGATTGTTGGAAGTGATGCAATAAAAAACGCCAGCAAAAAACTCTTGAGCTGAATAGATCTGCGAGCATAAAATAGCACGAGTAGACAACATATGTTTTGTATAATACGCACTTAATACGCAGAGTAATTTGACAGAGACGAGTGCACCTGATTCTATCCACAGATATCTGCAGAGCAATTTGGAAACAAGGCGAGGCGGCGTGGCCGGGGTGGCTCGACGCGCCGGCGAGGTAACCTGGTGGCGGCAGAACCGGTCCAACCCGGCGTCGTACATCAACGAAGGTTGATCAGCGCCGGCGACTTACACCCAGTAAAATGAGACCACGACATCGGGCTTCGGCAGCGGAGGCGGCACAGACGGCCCGGCTGCGGCCCCGGTGTGGCAGAGACGAAAGGCGGGCGACGGCGTGGCGGCCCGGCGTCTCAAGAGGCGGTCCACGGCTGAGGTAAGCCGCGCGGATGCGGATCGCAGTGGTGATGCGAGCCGGCGGAGGTAACCGACAAAACTGCATGCATGCTGATATGGTATCTTCCCAGGAGCCGGCGTAGTGTTGTACTATGTGTCAATTAAACTTGGAAATCCGTGTAGCATTAGTACTAGATGTAGAGTACTTGTAGCTGTATTTAGCCCCCACGTGAGGAGCCTTTGAGGAAATTAACCATGGAGACGTGAGATTGTGGCCGTCCTGCTGCCAGTCCCTTTTGTCTTGATCTGCATACACAAATTTTAGTGCCCAAGTCTTCGGTCATTGAATCTGGTCTCTTTTGTTTTCTCTGCTTCATCTGATACTGACAAACAAACTGATTTTCTTTTCCTCCACGTCCCAGTGGGTTGCATGAATCCGTACCGGTCTCCCTCTTTCCTTTTCTTTTTAATATAATATGCGCAACACAGGGCACATGGATTGTAATCGCCGTCTTGGAACTTGGGGTTTCCCGGGCCTTGTGCATCAGTACAGTATTCCCACGTCGTGAACACCACTCAAGGGAAAAAACAACCGCCGATGATTGATCTAATCTTTCGCTGTTGCCGAAAACCTTTTTGATCTCGATCGATGAACTCGAAGTCGATGTAGCTACTTTTGTTCCGGTTAATCGCGAGCTTTATCATAGCGACCCGGTGTTCCGCGGCTCAGCAGAAATCTTGTTGGTCTCGGCGACCCGGAAATAATTGAATCAACTATACGATGAAGGAGGATAGAGTAGAACTCAAATCTCCCAGATCGTAAATCTGAACTAGCGAACTTTAAAACCTGATGTGGATCCTTTCGAACCAAGCCTTCTTCAACTGACTAATCTTGAGCTTCTTGATCCCTAAACTAGATCCCTCCAAGAACTCAACACCGCCGTGCGCAGCCCCACGGTGGGCGCCAACTGTCGTGGAATTATCACGGCAGATGTCCTTAGTGTCAGGACTTAGTCGCGAGGCCAGCGCATCTATGTAGTAGCTTGAGAGGGGTTGATTGGGATGAGAGACGCAGGGCGGATCAACACATAAGACAAGGGTTTAGACAACTTCGGGCCCCGGGAAACATCATCCGGTAACAACCCTACGTGCTGTTTGAGGCTAGGTCTCATTATGATCACGGGAGAGTCGCCGGCTCCGGCTCTCGGTGTTTAGCCCTAGAGATTATTTCTTGTTGCCTGTCCCTCTTTGGGTGCCCTGCCCCTCCTTATATAAGTTAGAGGGGCGGGTTACATGTGGAGTCCTAGTAGGACTAGGACTAGTCTATCTTCTCTTACAAGTTAATTACAAGTCCGGGTCTTGCTTCCTTGTAAAGGACATATTTGTCATCCCTTTCTTCTTAAGCCGGCCCACCATAACATGAGCCGGCCTTCTGGGCCTTGGGCCTAGTCTTCTATCTGACCCGCCGTCGGGGTCATCCGTGAGTCGTCAGGCTCGTGAGTTGTCTGACAGTGAGCCGCCAGACCCGTGAGTCGCCAGTCCTCCGGCGGGTCACGGTGAAGCGCCAAGTCCGGCCGGGTCATACTTCCGGCCGGGTCATACCGCGGGGTATATCCCCGACAGTTGGGCCTTGCTGGAGGAGTTTTATTCAAGGCGAACTGTCAAGGGGGTCCCATAAATCACCCAACCGCGTAAGGAACGCAAACTCAAGGAACATAATACCGGTATGACGGAAACTAGGGCGGCAAGAGTGGAACAAAACACCGGGCATAAGGCCGAGCCTTCCACCCTTTACCAAATATATAGATGCATTAATTAAATAAGAGATATTGTGATATTCCAAAATATCCATGTTCCAACATGGAACCAACTTCAACTTCACCTACAACTAGCAACGCTATAAGAAGGGCTGAGCAAAAGCGGTAACTTAGCCAAACAACGGTTTGCTAGGAAAGGATGGTTAGAGGCTTGACATGGCAATATGGGAGGCATGATATAGCAAGAGGTAGGTAGCGAAGCATGGCAATAGAACGAACAACTAGCAAAGCAAAGATAGAAGTGATTTCGAGGGTATGGTCATCTTGCCTGCAAGGTTCTCAGAGTTGTTGAAAGCTTGATCCTCGTAAGCGTACTCAACAGGTTCCTCGTTCACGAACTCATCTCCCGGCTTTACCCAAAACAAGAACACAAGCAACGGAACCACAATCAATCATGAGAAATGCACAAGCAACATGATGCAAAAGATGTATGATATGCGGAATATGATATGCGATGCATATGCGTGCTCCGGAGGAAAAATGATGAACAAGGCAGTAACTTGGCAAACCAAGCATGCCACTAGAAAGATGAGATTATTTCGGTCGAAATCGATATAAAGATCACCGGAAATGGATGCACGGTTTGCAAATGGCAAGCAAAACAAGAATGACACGAATCTGTGATTAACAGCATGATAGCATTTAGAATACATCAAGAAACTATGCTACAGCACCCCAACATAGCAACAAAGCATATGGTAGTAATCTACAGGAGATGCTTGACAAAAGATGAACACTGAGCTACGGCTAGATCACAACATAACAGGTTCAAACAAGCATGGCAAAAGTGCAAAAGATATCAGGTTCACAGACTGTGAGAAATTACTGGACATGGCATAAAGAGCATCAGGTAGCGATGTTCAGAGCAAGCAATCAACATGCTACAGGAACTTAACATGGCAAAACAAGGCATGGAATGAATCTACTAAATGCATATAACAAAAGTCCCTTACTGACCATAAGCCAAAAAGGATCAGAAGATATGATGGCAACCATGTAAACATAGCAAGTTTCGTTAACAGGTTTCAGACTTAGCAGAAAACAGAGCATGGCAGAAACTGACATTGTGAGGGCATCTCGGTGAGCTTGATTCACTCACCACAAAGCAATGCAAGACAAAACAAGCATACCTACAGCAAGCTGGCCTGTTTATGAAGCTATACATGGCAAGATCAAGTTCAAATCATGTATGAAACAACTACAACAAGCTTGGCAAAATTGAATAACACGTAAACAATCTGCCAGGAAAATTTTATAGCAAAAGTAGAGCAAAATTGAGTCATTCTATGGCACTCCATAATTGCAAACAGAGGCATGGATGGATAGAGCACAACTATATCTACAAAACATCCTTACTGAACATCTCCAAAAGGAGCATGGATCTCTCTGTAGGCACATGGATACAAAGCAACAAAATAACAGCAGACAAGGACTTGCCAAAATTACTAGTCTCTGAAAACAGAAACATCACGAAGCCTAGTTTGCATGCTTGTGCTAGTCACCACAGAGATCACAAAAATACATGGTATACACCTCTTTAAACATGGCATGGCATACATCAAAACACCTGTAGAGCTCCTACTCATAAGATGCACACATCAATAGCAACAAAAATAACAAATCCTTCTGATAAGTAACAGCAGGTAACAGCAATTAGCACTCTTGCACCAGCGATTTGGGCATCAAGATGGACTCAAATGAACATGTCACAATGGAACAAAATGAAGAGCATCTCGAGGCGAACATCTTGATATATTACACGCACGAAACGGAGCTATATGCAGAGAGTTATGATGCAATGAACAAAGGCATATAATGTAAAATCTAGGACTTAGAGAAAAATCGGGGGAAGGAGAAGTCAACCGAGGCTATGGATCTGGATCGGGCCGAGCTCGAGCTCGCCGGGGCGGCTCGCCGGAGCAGAGGCTGTGGCCGGCGACGGGACGGAGAGGAGGTGGAGGAGGCGACGCGGGGGAGGAGGAAGACGGGGCGCGGCTCCGGCGACGATGGACGGCGAGGTGGCAGGGCGCCGCGCGACGGCTCGCCGGCGGCAGCGATGGCGGAGCGGCAGGCGGCGATGCGCCGAGGCGGCGGGGCGGCGGAGCGGCGCGGGAACGGGCGACGGGCGGCGGGCGGACGCGACGTGGGCCGCGGGGGTGTAACTCCCACGATGTGGCTATATCTCCCACGTGTCGAGGCACGACTTAGAGGCATAACTGCATAGTGATTTTGTCGCAAGAAGGGTCATCTTCACACAATCCCATGTAATGAACAAGAATGGGATAAAGAGTTGGCTTACAATCGCCACTTCACACAATACATGAATATAATATCATACATCATCCAAAATACAAACATATAGACCGACTACGGTCAAAATCCAGATGAAAATAAGACAATCCCAAATGCTAGATCCCCGATCGTCCCAACTGGGCTCCACTACTGATCATCAGGAAAAGACACATAGTAACGACCACGTTCCTCGTCGAACTCCCACTTGAGATCGACCCCATCATCTGCACTGGCATCGTCGGCACCTACAACTGTTTTGGTAGAATCTGTGAGTCACGAGGACTCGGCAATCTCACACCCGCGAGATCAAGACTATTTAAGCTTGTAGGAAAGGATGGTGTAATGAGGTGGAGCTGCAGCGACAATAAGCATATATGGTGGCTAACTTGCGCAAATGAGAGCGAGAAGAGAAGCAACGGAACGGTCGTCATCTAGTAATGACCAAAAAGTGATCCTGAACTCCTACTTACGTCAAACATAACACAGACCGTGTTCGCTTCCCGGACTCCGCCGAGAAGAGACCATCACGGCTAGCTACACACGCAGTTGATGTATTTTAATTGGGTCAAGTGACAGGTTATCTACAACCGGACATTAACAAATTCCCATCTGCCTCATAACCGCGGGCACGGCTTTCGAAAGATAATACCCTGCAGGGGTGTCCCAACTTAGCCCATCATATGCTCTCATGGTCAACGAAGGATAAACCTTCTCCCGGAAAGACCCGATCAGTCTCGGAATCTCGGTTTACAAAACATTTCGACAATGCTAAAACAAGACCAGCAAAGCCGCCCGAATGTGCCGACAAATCCCGATAGGAGCTGCACATATCTCGTTCTCAGGGCACGCTGGATGAACACTACGTACAGCTAAAACCAATCCTCGAGTTTCCCCAAGGTGGCGCTGCAAGTGGCTCTAGTTTGGACCAGCACTCAGAGGAACACTGGCCCGGGGGTTTAAATAAAGATGACCCTCGGGCTCGCGAAAACCCGGGGGAAAAGGCTTAGGCGGCAAATGGTAAAACCAAAGTTGGACCTTGCTGGAGGAGTTTTATTCAAGGCGAACTGTCAAGGGCGTCCCATAAATCACCCGACCGCATAAGGAACACAAACTCAAGGAACATAATCCCGGTATATCAGTAACTAGGGCGGCAAGAGTGGAACAAAACACCAGGCATAAGGCCGAGCCTTCCACCCTTTACCAAATATATATAGATGCATTAATTAAATAAGAGATATTGTGATACCCCAACATATCCATGTTCCGACATGGAACAAACTTCAACTTCACCTGCAACTAGCAACGCTATAAGAGGGGCTGAGCAAAAGCGGTAACATAGCCAAACAACGGTTTGCTAGGAAAGGATGGTTAGGGGCTGACATGGCAAAATGGGAGACATGATATAGCAAGTGAAAGGTAGTGAGCATGGCAATAGAGCGAACAACTAGCATAGCAAAGATAGAAGTGATTTCGAGGGGTGGTCATCTTGCCTGCAAGGTTCTCAGAGTTGTCGAAAGCTTGATCCTCGTAAGCGTACTCAACAGGTTCCTCGTTCACGAACTCGTATCCCGGCTCTACCCAAGAGAAGAACACAAGCAAACGGAACCACAATCAACAACGAGAAATGCACAAGCAACATGATGCAAAACATGTATGATATGCGAGATATGATATGCGATGCATATGCATGCTCCGGAAGGAAAATGATGAACATGGAAGTAACTTGGCAAACCAAGCATGCCACTGGAAATATGAGATGATTACGGTTGAAATCGATATAAAGATCACCGGAAACGGATGCACGGTTTGCAAATGGCAAGCAAAACAAGAATGACACGAATCTGCGATTAATGGCATGATAGCACTTAAAATGCAACAAGTAACAATGCTACAGCACTCCAACATAGCAACAAAGCACATGGCATTAATATACAGGAGATGTTTGACAAAAGATGAACACTGAGCTACGGCTAGTTCACAACACATCAAGCTCAAACAAGCATGGCAAAAGTGCAAAAGATAACAGGATCACAGACTTGGTGAAATAACTGGACATGGCAGAAAACAGCATCAGGTAGCAATGTTCAGAGCACGAAATCAACATGCTACAGGAACTTAACATAGCAAAACAAGGCATGGAAGTGTTCTACTAAATGCATATGACAAAAGTTCCTTACTAACCATAAGCCAAAAAGGACCAGAAGATATGATGGCAAGCATGTAAACATAGCAAGTTTCGTTATCAGGTTTCAGACTTCGCAGAAAACAGAGCATGGCAGAAATAATAATATGTAGGCCTCTTTGTGAGCTTGATGAACTCACTATAGAGCAATGCACTACAAACAAAGCACACCTACAGCACGATGGCATATTTATGAAGCTAACCATGGCAAGAACACAAGCATAGCATGTATGGATCAACTACAATAAGCTTGGCAAAAATGAATATCATGTTAAGAATCTGCCAGAAATATTTTATAGCAAAAGTAGAGCAAGATTGAGTCATGCTATGGCACTCCATAATAGCAAACAGGGGCAGGAATGGATCAACTACAACTATAGATACAAAACATCCTTACTGAACATCTCCAAAATATGCATGGATCTCTCTGTAGCATCAAGTTTACATGGCAACAAAATAACAGCAGACAAGGACTTGGAGAAATCACTGTCCCTGAAATCAGAAACATTACGGAGCCTACTTTGCATGCATGTGCTAGTCACCACAGAGATCACAAAAATACATGGACTACACCACTAGAAAGATGGCATGGCGTACTTCAAAACACATGTAGAGCTCATGCCCATAAGATGCACAGAATAAATGATACAAAAATGACAAATCTCCAAGTTCTGTTAAGAACCAGAGAATAACAGCAACTAGCCCTCTTCCAACAGAGATTTGGGCATCAAGATGACCTCTAATGTACATGGTGCAATTGAACGAAATGTAGAGCATCATGAGACGAACAATTTGACATATTACACACGTGAATCGGAGCTACATGCAAGGAGTTATGACATCACGAACAGAGGCATATTGCTGTAAAAATCCATGACTTAGAAGTATTTCGGGGGGGGGGGTTCGGGAAAGTCAACGTACAGTGACCCGATTGGATCTGGCCGGGCTCGTGCTCGGGTGCTTGCCGGGGCGGCGGAGCAGCTCGCCGGCGGGAGGAGAGGAGAGGCCGGAGAGGGGCGAGGCGACGGCGGAGGAGAGGGAGGCCGGCCGGGGCTCCGGCGGAGGGGGCGTGCGCCGGCGGCGGAGTGCGGCGGCGCGAGTGCGGCGGGGCGGCGGGGCCGCAGCGGCGGCGCGGCGAGGAGAAGGCGGCGGAGCACGGGCGGCGTACGAACCGGCGGGGCGCGGGCGGCGGTGAACGGGCCGGCGGGCCCGCGGCGGGCTCGCGGGCCGGCGCGATGGAGAAGGCGGCGGCGACACGTGGCGTCTTCGGATTCGCTGGGGCGCGGCGGCGGACGCGTCCGGTTCGGGTCCGGACATGTCCGGCGGCGGAGAGGGAACGGAGCTAGGGTTTGGACTGCGAATGTTATTTCGGGATGCTCACATATTTATAGGTAGAGGGAGCTAGGAGAGTCCAAATGAGGTGCGGTTTTCGCCCACACGATCGTGATTAAACGACCTAGAGCATGGAAGAGAGTTTGGTGGGTTTTGGTATGGTTTTGAGGGGGGGTTTTGCTGGACACTCAAATGGACTTTGCGGATGCCCGGTTAACCGTTGGAGTACCAAACGACCTCCAAATGGAACGAAACTTGACCGGTGGTCTCCGGGTGGTATATTAAGGCCACTTGACAAGCCTCGGTCCATTCCGAGATAGTTTGACACCCGCACACGAAAGAAAACAAGAGGGGTGCACCGGAGGAGATAGGAGCGCCGGATTGGAAAACGGACAACGGGGGAAACGCTCGGATGCATGAGACGAACACGTATGCAAATGCAATGCACATGATGACATGATATGAAAAAGCATGACATGACAAAATGCAAAACGAAAGACAAAAACCCGACCACGGAGGGAATATCATAGCACATAGCCGAAAATGGCAAGAGTCGGAGTTACAAATATGGCAAGTTACATGCGGGGTGTTACAGGGGGCCGGCCACGGGCCTCGCGGGCTCGGCGGCGGCGCGGTGTATGGAGGCCACGTGGCGCGCTGTGAGAGGCCGGGCTCGGCGGCGGGTTTTTGTCCGGCGCCGGGCGGACACGTCCGGCGGCGCGGAGGAGCGGGCTAGGGTTTCGGGGATCCGGAATTTCGGAGGGGGGAAGGTGTTTTATAGGTAGAGGGAGCTAGGAGACTCCAAATGGAGCACGGTTTTCACCCACACGATCGTGATCGAACGACCTAGAGCATGGAAGTGACTTAGATGGGTTTTGGGCTGTTTGAAGGGGGGTTTTTGTTGCAACACACAAAAGGACTTTGCGGTTACCCGGTTAACCGTTGGAGCATCAAACGACCTCCGAATGGAACGAAACTTGACAAGTGGTCTACCGGTGGTATACCAAGGCCACTTGGCAAACCTCGGTCCATTCCGAGAATGTTTAACACCCGCTCATGAAAAGAAACAAGAGGGGCGCGCCGGTGCATTTGGGAGTGCCGGATTACAAAACGGACAACGGGGAAAATGCTTTGATGCAAGAGACGAACACGTATGCAAATGAGATGCACATGATGACATGAAATGGGATGCATGACAAGAACAAAATGCAAAAAAAAAAAACCCAACCACGGAGGGAATATCATAACACATAGCCGAAAATGGCAAGAGTTGGAGTTACAAATATGGAAAGTTACATCCGGGGTGTTACAATTGCCTCTCGAGCTAAGGATGAACAGTACAAGGGGAAGAACAGCCTCCTGAGGTGAGGTGTTCTTGTGCTTGGTGGTGTCAGGATGATCTCAATCAGTTCTAGCTGAGTTGCCTCCTACTGTGGTGGCTAGTCCTATTTATAGAGGCCCTGGTCCTCTCCCCAAATATTGAGCGGGAAGGGAGCCAACAACGGCCAATTTGAAAGGGGACAGCTAGTACAAGCTATCCTGACTAAAGGTGGTCTTCGCCTGCCAAAGGCTCTGGTGGTGACGCCGTCTTGGGCTCCACGGTGACCTCCGTCTTGTCGTCCTACTGGTCCTGGTCGCGTTGCACCGATATGGAAACCTTTGCGTGATGCCTCGGTACTCTTCGCCTGCGCTTGCCTCCTTAGCACCAAAGAGGAAATGAGGACACTGTGCGCGCTGGCGCCCGCCTGGCCTTGGTCGTCATGGCTGACGTCGTAGGAACCTCGCGAGGTTTGCCTTGCCTTGATCTCTCCGCCCCTCGCGAGCTAGCCTGGTGAGGCCGCTCCCGAGGAGGTCTTGTGTCGTCCGCCTCGCGAGGCTTGGCCCCTCACGAGGGTCTTGAATGCTTGTTGGTGAAGACGGGCCGTACTGGGCCTCGAGTGGAGCCACGCTGCGGGTCGCAGGTAGGCAAGTCTGGGGACCCCTGTTCCCAGAACGCCGACAGCATTGTTCTACTTTATTCTTTTCGTGCGCGCAAGCTCATAATCATTATGAAGCTGTTCAGAATCTGAGATTCATGAAAACATAAAAAGTAGTCAGATTATCTATGGAATGCATTGCGGATTCAACTCGAAGAGTGTCTCCCTATAAAGCCCTGCATATGCAAAGTTCACCCCCCAACCGTGCTGACCAGACCACCCATAGAAATACAAACCTCTTATGTCTCTATAACAGGCAGACACATATTTCAAAACTGAAGTAGGAACATTAGAATCATATCAAATTCGTATTTGAACAAATAAACTAAGGAATTATCAGTGGCATAATGTTTAGCTTCAAGGGTGGAGTGCTGGTAGTGCGACACAAAGCAAGTAGGCAGATTGTATTCCATTCAAAAGATCGTAGTCTATGTAAAAGCTAGAATTGACACTTTCTTTCTATACAATGCAGTGCTCGTTGCCCACACATGATGGAAGAGATCACACAAAAAAATACTATTCACTCATGTCTACGGTTCCATTATACAGGGTGGTCCACCCTAAAAGAATATTGACAACAAATATGACAAGGCAAGCATAGATGTAGTGAATCAATCATTTACTTGTGAGCTTACTAGGGCAGGTATGCAGAATTGTAACTGCAATAAGAGACCGTCCAAAATCTGAATCAAGAAGTTTGTCTAGCACTTATTGTTTGCAACTAATCGACATGAATAATTGGATATCATATCAAATGAGTAAGAAAGACAAGTAAAATTGTCAACAAACCTGGCCTGCAGTAGTAATCTGGGTCAATGTCACTATGACCAACAATCCATAATGACTAGTGTCTATTCCTAGGGCCGGAATTTTGAAACCCTGTGAACTTTACATGTACTAAAGATTACTGAAATACATCTGAACCATTAAGTGTAGGTAGCACTCAGCAGACAACAAACCCTAATGACAATCCTGCCTAATGAGTAATGAATCAATTAGAAAATGGGTGATGAGGAGTGGCTACTGAGTGTTGAGGACGTATCTCAGGATAAATCGGGTTGTCTTAGTGGGTGATGCACGCCTGAGCCCTGAATGGACTGGGAAGGTAGGCACGGCGGCGCGCCCGGTCAGCGGTGACGCTGTTGGGCGAGCGGCTCCTGACCTCCTGTTAGTCTGGCGTCTCCTCCAAGAGTCATGCCGTCCGGGGACGGCAAGTCGCCGGCGAGGCAGGCGGCTGGGGGCGAGTAGAGATCGGAAGTGCGTAGCAGAACAGAGGTGAATCGGGGCTTGGGCCGACCAAAAATGCAAGGGTGGGTCGCGGCCCACCGTGGGCACCCTGTAGAGATACACACCCGAGCGGCGAACATGCATTTTCGAAACTAAATTAGGAACATTTAGATGACCAATTAAATGACTCTGTTTTAATAATATCAGATTCGTATTTGAAGAACTAAGCTTGTTTAGCTTGATGGGTGGAGCAGTGCTATTATGACATGTATAGTGATCATAAAAGGGGGAAACCCTAAGCATTTTTTTAGCAAAAGAGGATTTCCCCTCCGATTTCTATTAAAGAAACCACCACGGAACCAACATGATCAATTAAACCCTAAGCATGATCAATTAAACCCTATTGTGACTGTGCCATGGCAGATTTAAAGCTGCAAACCAGGGAAATGCTATTTAGCATCCATTGTTTGCTTCAAACTAAGAACTAAATTCTAAGAGCTGAAAAGAAAGTACAGTAACCAAGTTATGATCTATTTTCTGGTTGAGATCAAAAAGTTGTGGGGATATGAAGTACCACCTCTCTTGCGGCGCGTGTAGGCATCGGGGGTGCGATGGCAGTCGGTGGCGTTGAAGCAGATCTGTGACGGTAGATGGGTGCATCGGGGGATAAGTCCCGTTGCGGTGGAAGAGAAGGTTGTGTGAGCAGCCCCGACAAAGAGGACGACGGTGCCGATGAAGCGAGAGGACGCGATGCAAGGCTCTTGGTCCATCGCCGTGGATGAGAAACGTCCATCTCTAGCAGTGGACGACGCGGTCTTGGTAGGCGCTCTGGCATGGTGGAGGACGGTGGCGACGGATGGGGTGGAGGACGGCGGCGATGGATGGGGTGGAGGACGGCGGGGATGGATGGGGTGGCGGACGGAGGAGGCTGGTGTGGGGATGGTGTTCTAGCGCGGACGGTGTATGAATTGGAAAATGGAGGGAGATGTATGGGTAACCATGTTGTAACGCCCACGATGCGGCTATATCTCCCACGTGTCGAGGCACGACTTAGAGGCATAACTGCATTGTGGTTTTGTCGCAAGAAGGGTCATCTTCACACAATCCCATGTAATGAACAAGAATGGGATAAAGAGTTGGCTTACAATCGCCACTTCACACAATACATAAATTAAACATACATCATTCAGAGTACAATCAAGATCCGACTACGGAACCAAAATAAAAGAAGACAACCCCAAATGCTAGATCCCCGATCGTCCCAACTGGGCTCCACTACTGATCATCAGGAAACGAAACATAGTAACGACCAAGGTCCTCGTCGAACTCCCACTTGAGCTCGGTTGCATCACCTGCACTGGTATCGTCGGCACTTGCAACTGTTTTGGAAGTATCTGTGAGTCACGAGGACTCAGCAATCTCACACCCGCGAGATCAAGACTATTTAAGCTTATGGGTAGGAGAAGGTAGTGAGGTGGAGCTGCAGCAAGCACTAAGCATATATGGTGGCTAACATACGCAAATAACAGCGAGAAGAGGAGCAATGGAACGGTCGTCAACTAGTAATGATCAAGAAGTGATCATGAACTCCTACTTACGTCAAACATAACCCAAAAGCCATGTTCACTTCCCGGACTCCGCCGAAAAGAGACCATCACGGCTACACACACGGTTGATGCATTTTAATTAAGTCAAGTGTCAAGTTCTCTACAACCGGACATTAACAAATTCCCATCTGCCACATAACCGCGGGCACGGCTCTCAAAAGTTTATACCCTGCAGGGGTGTCCCAACTTAGCCCATTATAAGCTCTCACGGTCAACGAAGGATATTCCTTCTCCCGGGAAGACCCGATCAGTCTCGGAATCCCGGTTTACAAGACATTTCGAAAATGGTAAAACAAGACCAGCAAAGCCGCCCGATGTGCCGACAAATCCCGATAGGAGCTGCACATATCTCGTTCTCAGGGCACACCGGATGAGCAAGACGTCGGGTTGGCATAGACCCTGGTTGCCCAGGGGGCGCCGGACATCGCTCGGTTTGGACCAGCACTCGAAGGAACACTGGCCCGGGGGGGTAAATAAAGATGACCCTTGAGTCTGCAGAACCCAAGGGAAAAAGGCTTAGGTAGGCAAAAGGTAAAACCAAGGTTGGGCCTTGCTGGAGGAGTTTTATTCAAAGCGAACTGTCAAGGGGGTCCCATAAATCACCCAACCGCGTAAGGAACGCAAAATCAAGGAACATAACACCGGTATGACGGAAACTAGGGCGGCAAGAGTGGAACAAAACACCAGGCATAAGGCCGAGCCTTCCACCCTTTACCAAATATATAGATGCATTAATTAAATAAGAGATATTGTGATATGCCAACATATCCATGTTCCAAAATGGAACCAACTTCAACTTCACCTGCAACTAGCAACGCTATAAGAAGGGCTGAGCAAAAGCGGTAACTTAGCCAAACAACGGTTTGCTAGGAAAGGATGGTTAGAGGCTTGACATGGCAATATGGGAGGCGTGATATAGCAAGTGGTAGGTAGCGCAGCATAGCAATAGAACGAAGAACTAGCAAGAAAAGATAGAAGTGATTTCGAGGGTATGGTCATCTTGCATAGGATCCCGCTAGGAAGAAGAACGAGTCCATGAAGAAGAAAAGCGGACGTAGTCGAACGAATCCTCACACTCCGAAATGAAACCGAAGCTAACGAGACAAGCAAACCGGAAAGAAGCAAGCAACATGGTAAACAACCATCACATAAGCATGGCATAATGCAAAAACAAGTATATGATGCATGTCCGGTTTAATGAGGCATGGCATGGCAAAGTGCACAAACAATACTACAAATTAAGTGAAGCTCAATATGCAACAAGTTGCATATTGAAGAAACACCACATCAAATATTTAGTTCTCTCTCGTTTATGTACCCAACAATATTAAATGTTGTTAAACATGGCAAGAGGTGAAACATATGAAAACTACCTATCTAGGCAAGTTTAAATGAGGCCGGAACAACAAACAACAATTCCGGAAAATCCTCATGTCCATATTTTAGATTTGGTATTGTTCTGCCTAAAACCATATTTTATTATTGTTAAACAGGAAAATAAAGTGCAACATGTTAATCTATGCATTTTCTACCCCATTTACATATCAAGTTTATTAAAATGGAGCTACGATTATTTAGTTATGAAATAAATCATTTTTAACATGTTTTTTGAGCATATTTAAACAAACAGCATTTTAAAGATTTCAAACATGGATGAAAGCAGCATATTATGAAACTAGATGAAAAACTAAGCATTTTACATATATAAATTATTTACAAATGATGCACGGATAAAGAGTTATTATATGCATGATGTAGAGGGACTTTTCTGTAAATTTGTAAACTCCTGGAAAATAGCTAAAATCGCAGACATGAAAAAAAACTACACTGGGCCGAATCTGGAACAGGAAGCCCAGCAGAGGAAAGGCCAGGGGCTGCTCACATTGGGCTGCTCACATTGGGCCAAGCCCAGCTGGTGGGGAGGAGGTCAACGCGGCGGCGCGGGCGTGCGCTCGATGCAGATGAGAAACCGGAGATGTTTTATAGATGTTTGGAGATGATCCGGACACACTGGTGACAACTGCTCGGGTCAGGTTTGGGACAGCTTTCGGACGCGCGCAAGGGCATCAGTGGGATGTGCTGAGAGACAAGACGATCATGTGCCAGCGTGTGGTTTGTCTCGAACCGGTCAACGACGACAAAGGAGAGAACCTGCAACTACGAACGGATGCAAGTTTTGAAAAATGACGGCAACGAAGTGCTGATGCAACGCGGATGATGCGATGATGAATGCAACACACAAATAAAACACACCGCGATAACAAAATAATTGGGCGGCATCTGGAGCGTCGGTCTCGGGGCGTCACAACATTCCTCCACTTACAAGAGATCTCGTCCCGAGATCTAGGATGGCACCGGAGAGAAACGGAAGAAGGAAGAGGCAAAACTAAGTTGCTTCTTTGACAAACGAGTGAAACCACGAACCTCGAGAGGTTTAACAATTTGCAAGAAAGAATGCAATGGAGATGAATGAGATTGCAAAACACTCCGTTAGCAAAGAGGAACAAAGAACATTTGCGAGAGCCTTGTAGGTTAAAAGACATGACATAAGAGCTTCACGGAACAAAGGAATATGGAACCACACCGGTATAACGAGATAGCCAAGGAACAAGAATGACATAATTTTGATAGCACTCCGGTTGAACATGGAATGAATAGAACAATAACTTGACAAGATGGGAAAATACTTGACGAGAGCAACAACACAATGCCTCTGGAACAAAAGAACGAATACAATGAAAAGAACGGAGAAGACAATAACATCTTCTACCTCAAATGAATTTGATATAGCATCCTTAAAAACAAGGATAGAACGGAGTTGTTCAAGAATCAACAACGAAAAGAATAAGCTTGTAGTGGACTTATGGAAACATCTCAACATTTTGAGGTGACAAACGGCCACTAAAGGAAGCCATTGATTTGAGTCAGAGCACCAAGGCGATGAAAAACTTCTTTCACCAAGAGGATAGGAGAAAACTTGGATCATTGATAAGCACCATAATAGCAACATTCCCTAGGGAAGGCTTTAGGTGAAACGTGATACAAGATAAATCCAACGAAGAGATTGGTGGATTTAAAATATCTCATTCTTGACAACATGTGAATCATGAAACGCGAACTCAAATTGTCAAGAATGACATAACACCACCTCAAATGATAAGGTAGAACGAATTGCACTTTACAATGCAAGATGACGAATGCTTGAACTCCCCAAAAAAAATGTGTGTTGAACACCATGTTTATTTTAGAGTATAGCTTGGCGGATCTTAACTCCGTGAGAAATCTTGACGAACAATTGAAGAATGAAAGGGATCCTTGATGAACCACCATGTAGAGCCTTCGTGAGAACTCCCGTAATAAAAGAATGATAGAAAGGAAGAGAAGTTGAAAGAACAAGGTGACCCTTGCAATGATTTAGATGGAGCTTCGCGACGAGATAAAGCGGAAAACTTGGAACTCCAGAAAAGAAAGATGAAGCAACTCGAACCGAGAATGTGATATGATGAACAACTCCGGAAAGAAGAAATTAATCACTTGGATGAAACAAGAATAAGAATTATGTTATGCATATCCTTCACCAATTTAAATTGATGACAAGCAACGGATTTGGCATGCCACTTATTTCTTTTGCAAGGATTGAAGAGGGATATAGCGCCAACTTGAAGAATTCTTCGCCGAATCACCGGGAGGATTGGAAAGAACGAATGAAATGATACGATAATAAAGGAATAGGAATGTTGAACAAACCACCGGTAGGATTATGAGAGAACAAATGAATTGATACGATGCCAAACAAAGAGGAATCTTAAACAAACCATCATAAGAACTGAAAATGAAAGTAGCAAAGGCACAATTCACCAGGAAGAATTGGAAAACGAAAGAAGATACTTGAGGGGATTTAGATACACGAGAACGAAGAGATCACGAGCTGATTAGAGAATACTTGAATGGTGCACCGATAAGATTTGGAGACGAGAGCTGAAAGCTGGAATGAGTAATTCTGAGATGATGAGCTCCAGAGAATCAAATTGAAAAGACTCACGAATTGCTCCGGATGGGTGAAAAGAATTCTCACAATTGAAAACAATTATGAGAGGATGGCATGACGCTAGAACCATGAATCTTTGGAAGAACGGGTAAGGGTTTAAGAGGAACTCTTCTTCGGTCTTCAAAATCCGAGAATGACGATGAGAAACACCATGAATTGTTGAGGCACTCCGGAATGAAGAATAGAAGGTTGAACCAATGATGAAAGAATTTGAAAGATCTTGGAGAAAGACATTTGACTGGTGACAATTCATTCTTACGTCAAACTTCAAAAAGAATTTGGGAATAGCTTCGGAAAATTAGAAGAGTCAGGTAAGATCCTGGGAAAAGACCTGTGGGTTAGGGCCCACTCAAAAGATACATCGTTGATCGATTACTTGAAAGGGAGATTGCACCGGTTGAATTAAATGGCTTGAATGAGATAACAACTTCAAAATAGTTTGAACGGATTAAGAATGGAAGCTTGAATTTTCTGCGATATCTTCAGCGCTCCGGATACAAATGAATGGCGAAAAATGGATGATTAAGAGATGCACCGGCATGAGAAAACATTTGAAACGAGGAAAGGAATATGATCAACACTATAAGCTTGAATTGGATCCACCGGAGAAGAAACAACAACGAAGGATGATGAACTTGAAACTGTTGAGCATCTTCATGGGAAATCACCGGATAAGAACATTGAAAGAAAAGAAGGAGAGACTTCCCATCAATAAAATGATACTTGATTAAGAAATCTGAATCCTTGAATAAAAGGGTGGGAGGGCGGGAAAACAAAGGCAACTTGGGGCAGATGGAATAAACACCGTTGAGAAAACTTATAATTGATCTTCCGGATGGGAAGAATGATGGGATCATCTCAAAGAGAAACGCACCGGTTGGAAATAGAATTAAGATGGCAATCTCGATGGTCAAGAAGGATTAGTATCCCCATAGAAATATGAGAACACCACCTAGAATAAGGTAGGGAATCAACACTTGACACCGAAGCAACTCGAATACCACAAATTAAAACAAAACAAAGGATTGGCTCGCAGAATAAGCCGAAAACCAACATATGATAGATCCCACATCGTATCATGTGTTCGTTGGAAAGATATCCTACGAGATACTTGAATTCCCACCTATAAACTCCCGAAACTTTCTGGTTATGCAATCAGGTGTTGGGGATACAGGGGACGCAATATATCTCACCCAAACTAACAATCCCTAGATCCAGCTATATCCATCCGTCAACACATAACCAAGAAAACTCCGGAAATCGTGTACCTCAACCTTCGAAAAGCATCCGTTATACGAGTTATGGCAATACTCCCGAACTCCCGCCCCAGTACTGGGTGGCGTCGAGGTGATCTCACCAACAACTGCATAAAAGAGATTTTCGATGTCGGCGAAACTCAGGTATTCCAGTACTGCAACGATAAAATTGTGACGACAACACCTCGGAGCTCAACTCCCCGGGACACTGCCACAACCCCTAAATGTCAGGAGGCACCAAGAACAATGTTCTCGTCACAAAAAACCATTGGAACGATTCCAAGATACCCGCGGGATCCTAAAAAAAATTTAGTGAAATTTGAGGAGAGGAAAATCAAAACATCCACGTCAAGAGACCTCACCAGAGCGACGAAGGGACTGAGGAGTAAAAAGAATCCTACTCTCCGATATATATAATCCTAATACTCAAAACATTTTTTTTCTAGACTCAACAACGCCAGCAATTCGATCAAGCAGGGGGCTCCTAAGTCGGGGATGGCTCTGATTACCAACTTGTAACGCCCACGATGCGGCTATATCTCCCACGTGTCGAGGCACGACTTAGAGGCATAACCGCATTGTGGTTTTGTCGCAAGAAGGGTCATCTTCACACAATCCCATGTAATGACCAAGAATGGGATAAAGAGTTGGCTTACAATCGCCACTTCACACAATACATAAATTAAACATACATCATTCAGAGTACAATCAAGATCCGACTACGGAACCAAAATAAAAGAAGACAACCCCCAATGCTAGATCCCCGATCGTCCCAACTGGGCTCCACTACTGATCATCAGGAAACGAAACATAGTAACGACCAAGGTCCTCGTCGAACTCCCACTTGAGCTCGGTTGCATCACCTGCACTGGTATCGTCGGCACCTGCAACTGTTTTGGAAGTATCTGTGAGTCACGAGGACTCAGCAATCTCACACCCGCGAGATCAAGACTATTTAAGCTTATGGGTAGGAGAAGGTAGTGAGGTGGAGTTGCAGCAAGCACTAAGCATATATGGTGGCTAACATACGCAAATAAGAGCGAGAAGAGGAGCAACGGAACGGTCGTCAACTAGTAATGATCAAGAAGTGATCCTGAACTCCTACTTACGTCAAACATAACCCAAAAGTCGTGTTCACTTCCCGGACTCCGCCGAAAAGAGACCATCATGGCTACACACATGGTTGATGTATTTTAATTAAGTCAAGTGTCAAGTTCTCTACAACCGGACATTAACAAATTACCATCTGCCACATAACCGCGGGCACGGCTCTCGAAAGTTTATACCCTGCAGGGGTGTCCCAACTTAGCCCATTATAAGCTCTCACGGTCAACGAAGGATATTCCTTCTCCCAGGAAGACCCGATCAGTCTCAGAATCCCGGTTTACAAGACATTTCGAAAATGGTAAAACAAGACCAGCAAAGCCGCCCGATGTGCCGACAAATCCCGATAGGAGCTGCACATATCTCTTTCTCAGGGCACACCGGATGAGCAAGACGTCGGGTTGGCATAGACCCTGGTTGCGCAGGGGGCGCCGGACATCGCTCGTTTGGACCAGCACTCGAAGGAACACTGGCCCGAGGGGGTAAATAAAGATGACCCTTGAGTCTGCAGAACCCAAGGGAAAAAGGCTTAGGTAGGCAAAAGGTAAAGCCAAGGTTGGGCCTTGCTGGAGGAGTTTTATTCAAAGCGAACTGTCAAGGGGGTCCCATAAATCACCCAACCACGTAAGGAACGCAAAATCAAGGAACATAACACCGGTATGACGGAAACTAGGGCGGCAAGAGTGGAACAAAACACCAGGCATAAGGCCGAGCCTTCCACCCTTTACCAAATATATAGATGCATTAATTAAATAAGAGATATTGTGATATGCCAACATATCCATGTTCCAAAATGGAACCAATTTCAACTTCACCTGCAACTAGCAACGCTATAAGAAGGGCTGAGCAAAAGCGGTAACTTAGCCAAACAACGGTTTGCTAGGAAAGGATGGTTAGAGGCTTGACATGGCAATATGGGAGGCGTGATATAGCAAGTGGTAGGTAGCGCAGCATAGCAATAGAACGAAGAACTAGCAAGAAAAGATAGAAGTGATTTCGAGGGTATGGTCATCTTGCCTGAAATCCCGCTAGGAAGAAGAACGAGTCCATGAAGAAGAAAAGCGGACGTAGTCGAACGAATCCTCATAGTCCGAAACGAAACCGAAGCTAACGAGACAAGCAAACCGGAAAGAAGCAAGCAACATGGTAAACAACCATCACATAAGCATGGCATAATGCAAAAACAAGTATATGATGCATGTCCGGTTTAATGAGGCATGGCATGGCAAAGTGCACAAACAATACTACAAATTAAGTGAAGATCAATATGCAACAAGTTGCATATTGAAGAAACACCACATCAAATATTTAGTTCTCTCTCGTTTATGTACCCAACAATATTAAATGTTGTTAAACATGGCAAGAGGTGAAACATATGAAAACTACCTATATAGGCAAGTTTAAATGAGGCCGGAACAACAAACAACAATTCCAGAAAATCCTCATGTCCATATTTTAGATTTGGTACTGCTGTGCCTAAAACCATATTTTATTATTGTTAAACAGGAAAATAAAGTGCAACATGTTAATCTATGCATTTTTCTACCCCATTTACATATCAAGTTTATTAAAATGGAGCTACGATTATTTAGTTATGAAATAAATCATTTTTAACATGTTTTTTGAGCATATTTAAACAAACAGCATTTTAAAGATTTCAAACATGGATGAAAGCAGCATATTATGAAACTAGATGAAAAATAAGCATTTTACATATATAAATTATTTACAAATGATGCACGGATAAAGAGTTATTATATGCATGATGTAGAGGGACTTTTCTGTAAATTTGTAAACTCCTGGAAAATAGCTAAAATCGCAGACATGAAAAAAAAACTACACTGGGCCGAATCTGGAACAGGAAGCCCAGCAGAGGAAAGGCCAGGGGCTGCTCACATTGGGCTGCTCACATTGGGCCAAGCCCAGCTGGTGGGGAGGAGGTCAACGCGGCGGCGCGGGCGTGCGCTCGATGCAGCGCTGCTGCATCTCACTGCAGAAGAACTGCAGCGGCGCCATGGCGACATGAAGCAGGGGGTCGCCGCGGCGGGGCTCCTTCTGGCCGGATCACGCCAGATCCCGCGGGAACGAAGTGAGGGCGAACGGATCCACGCACAAGTAGTCGAGGCAGGAGCTCGAGGCGGCGAACTTGAAGGAGGCTGCTGTTAACTGCAGAAAAGACTGAGATCAGAGGGAAACAGGGGAAGGAAGGAGAGAAAGAGACGCACTGAGATGGCAAGGGGGCGACGGGGCGACCTGGGGTTGGCGGCGACTACGAGGCCGGTCGTCGGACGCGCGAAGGCGAGGCCGTGGTTGCGAGGATGGCAAGGCAAGCCTCCGCTTGTGGTGCCCATGGCTGCATGAGCGACCTTCCTGTAGAAAAGCAGAGAGATGGAGTTGAGAGAACAAGGACGACAGGAGAAGGAAAAGGGGCTGCGCGCTGCTCATCTGTGGCGGGGACGGAGCAAGGCGGCGGTGGAGCATATGGGCACGGGGAAGTGGCCTGGAGAAACTGCACGAGGCCGAGCGCCATGGTGGTTGCAGCGTCGTCGGCCTCCATGCTAAGGACAGCAGAGCTCGGCGAGGGGGTGCGGAGAGGAGGCATGCGAGGCAGGGGATGGAGTGGACGCGGAGGGAATGGAGCTCCGGCGGCTTGGCTGCTCCCGGCGGGGCTCAAGGAGCTCGGCGAGGGCTGCAGAGCTCTGTTGAGGCTTGCTGGGGATCGAGCCACCAAGGGGAGGCACTGCTGCGGGCTGGATGGATGGATTGGGTGGCGGCGGAAAACAAGGGACTTGGTCGGAGAGAATTTGGATCGGGAGGAGATCCCGAGGTGGGAGGTGGAGTGTGGCGGCTGCGATTGGATAGGGGAGGAATGGATGGGATAGCCTAGGGTTTAGACTGTTTAT
Source organism: Triticum aestivum (assembly GCF_018294505.1). Classification (NCBI taxonomy): domain Eukaryota; kingdom Viridiplantae; phylum Streptophyta; class Magnoliopsida; order Poales; family Poaceae; genus Triticum; species Triticum aestivum. Next base: position 321,847,729 of record NC_057805.1, read on the forward strand.
ATAGCAAGGGTAGCTTAGGGGCTAGATAGGACCCTCCGATTTTAATTGGACGGTCCCGGATAAATAGGCTAGAGAGTCCAAATGAGAAACCGGAGATGTTTTATAGATGTTTGGAGATGATCCGGACACACTGGTCGCAACTGCTCGGGTCAGGTTTGGGACAGCTTTCGGACGCGCGCAAGGGCATCAGTGGGATGTGCCGAGAGACAAGACGATCATGTGCCAGCGTGTGGTTGGTCTCGAACCGGTCAACGAAGACAAAGGAGAGAACCCGCAACTACGAACGGATGCAAGTTTTGAAAAATGACGGCAACGAAGTGCCGATGCAACGCGGATGATACGATGATGAATGCAACACACAAATAAAACACACCGCAATAACAAAATAATTGGGCGGCATCTGGAGCGTCGGTCTCGGGGCGTCAAACATGTTTTTGGGACGCGCGTGTCTAAAATATGGGAAAGTTACGAACTTAGCCCCCGTTTAAAATTTGGACGTCTCGTCGGTTGGGGATAGGACGGTAATCTCGCATCTCACAAATATTTGCCCAGAGCGATTTCGGGCGAGGAGAGGGTGTTTTGGCGCCCACGGTGTATGAATGGGGCTGATAGGTAGGGCGGTTGTGTCACGTCTGAGTGAAGTTACAAACCTGCCCCTATTGAAAATATTTGCCTACATCGATTTCGGCCGAGTCAAGTTTGTTTTGCCGCCCACCATGTATGAATGGGGAAATGGAGGGAGAAACAGAGGTCTTTTGGACGAGCTTGAATCAAATGTGTTTTGCCGCCCATGTTTGGCGCCCACCGTGTCGGAATGTGCTCAGAGGCGGTCGTGTCACGTCTAATTGAAGTTACTAACCTACCCCTATTAAGAGCAGTGGAAATCGGGCCGATGGATTCTCTGTGTAAGGGGTAGACAGTAATTTCCATCTCCCAAACACTTGGCTTCGGCAGACGACGTGGGAGTGGAAATTTTGCCACTTCTTTCGAATTTTGGGACAATAAGCATCCACGTTTACCCTGGCAACTAAATTCGAATCCATTTTGTATTCCTATACGAATCTTTATAAATCATTCTATGTGTTTTATATATCTTCAAAAGCACGACAAAGATGTATTCCACTGTCATATATGAATATGATTTACAAATGCCGATACTCGAATTCAGAAGCTAGAATCCAGTTTAAGGTGAATTCGAATACTTGGAACACTTTATGTCCCACTCAAATGTCACACGCAGCATAATGTGTACTCCCATTTAGATATGTACACAAGCGATGTATCAAGATTCAAATACCGAGTCAATCAACCAATAATGTACAAAACTAACAGACATATAAACACTTATATAGTATATGGATCAATAATATCAACTGACATACATAAGCCAGGCCGCTGTACTTTTTTTGCTAGAAGAGCATCCTTTTTTTAGCGAAGCTAGTACAGCATCTTGGCCCTTTCCGATGCGTGCCAATTATGGTCCATCTATACTACTATTATTGCTGAATGCACATTCAGCCCGATTGGCATATTTGTAGGTCTGGCACAGCAATCAAAATGAAATGTCTCCGAGTCTTATCAATTAATACAGACTTGTGCTCAAATAAAATTACAAACCAAAAAACAAAAAACAATTATTACATGATCTCTAAAACAAATGGTTTGATCGATTACATGAACAAACAACACAAAGGTTATTCAACGATGGAAAGAACATTTCACCTATGATTTAATTTCCTTTTTTCCTTCAGGACCTTAACAATGCGGTCAGTCTCAGCTTGCTTCATTTTGAAATCCACCAAATATTTAATGGTTGTCTTGAGCACTACTTGTGATTGTGTTGTTTGCTTCCTCAACATGTCAACTTCATCTCTAAGTGCAGAAGCAGAATCTCTTTCTACCACTAGTTTAGCCTCTAGAGCATGAGAAGTTGTCAATTCATGATGCACGATTGGCCGGTGCCACTGTTGTGGGATGATACAACGTCCATGGGGACCTCGCTCTTTGATCTTGGGCTAACGTGTTCTGCCATTAAAGTTCCGATTGGATTCTGAAAAGTAGAAGTTAGCAAAACATCTAAACTAGGAGTTATAACAGCAAACCAGTTAAACAAACAAGGAAATAAAGAGTTTCAATTGGATGCTGAAAAGTAGTTATTAACATCATTGTAACCGGTTGTTGCAGTAGCAAAGTAGTTAAACAAACAAGTTTTGCAAAAGGTACCTGTTGTGGCATTGGAGTTTCTCTTGGATCCTGAAAAGTTGAGTAGCCAGTAACGTGGTTACAGCAACCGGTTGCAGCAGCAAAGCAGTTAAACAATCAAGTTTTGCAAAAGGAACCTGTTGTGGCATTGGAGTTTCTCTTGGATCCTGAAAAGTTGAGTAGTCAGTAACTTGATTAGAGCAACAAGTTACAGCAGCAAACCTGTTACACAAATATATTTTTGAAAATGTACCTGATGTGCAATTGGACTTCCAATTGGATCCTGAAAACTTGAAGTTGGTAAGATGATTACAGCAACAAGTTACAGCAGCAAACCAGGTAAACAAGGAAGTTTCTGAAAACATACCTGTTGTGCCAATGGAGTTTTAGTTGGATCCTGCAAACTTGAATGTTAGCAATCAATAAATAAAGTTTTGCAAGAGCCATAAGAAACTAACATCAAACTAGTAAAACTAACCAGTTTTGGCAACGTATTTAATTACACATGAACTAGTAAAACTAACAAGTTCTTGCCAACATATTAAAGTAACAAGTCGGTACCGTCTACCAGCAACACAAGCATCTGTAAATTTCTTTGATGTAAGCAAAATGATTCCAAAACAGATATAAGTTAAAAAGACGGTGTCCCTCATATAAACCTGACCGTTGTCTATCTATGAACATGCAAACATTACTAGTGCTACAAGTGATAACAGCAAACCATTTAAACAAACAAGGTATCAGAACGTAAATTACACGTGAATTCTGCTGCACCCTAGAAGTACATATGACCAGCTATCTACGTGCTTAAGTAGCTATTTAAGTTCAGGCAAACAGGTAATTCTTAACAGTAAGTATCAAACACATAGATAGGCGCAGTCTATAATAGGATTAACAGGCTAAGGCATTATGTAATCAGTAGCAAACTATATTAAGCCAAGCAATGTAATTGAACAATTTTGCAATAAGTGGCTAACTAAAATTCCGACAAGCATGTAACTGAACTTACGCTAGCTCTTTGTACAGGCACACTGCAACTTCTTTTTCGCTTACAAGGTTCTATGAAAGAGTCCATGGCATCAATTGCTTGGATATGCAGTCCCAATACTTCTTTCTTTCCACACTGCATTGGTAAGTCGAATGGTTAATCTGGTAAGATGGTGCATCCTTGATATGTTATATGAGGACGTGTAGTCAGACTAGTTGTAGCCACACACATCACACTGGCTTTTACTGCATATTTCATGCGATTACATTTGGCATATCGAGATCTAAGCAATCTACAATAGGATGAAAGACTGGCATCCTTCACATTATTGGCGAACTCAGTTCATAGAAACAAGCAATTCAACCATTCTGTGGGTAAATCAAAAGCGCCACTGGAATATTTTTCACTATCCCAATTCGTTCGCTCCAGCCTCCAGTCTGGTTCACTCCTAACCTAGCCGCCGCTGGACAGACCGACACAGCACTTCCTCGCGCCCTCGTTGGAGGGCGGTCGCCGGGCTTCAAGCGAATGGAAGGACAAGAAGATGAAGATCCAACCCTGGGTGTAGCCTGCGTGGGAGGCAGCGGGGCAGCACGGGCATGGCATCGAGCTTGCGCAAACGGACAATCGCAGCTTGCAAGAGTAGCATGCGCAACGAGCAGGTACATCACATCCCTGATTATATCTAATTCAATTGTTCAATTTCTGGCCAATAGTTAAACCTGACGATGTTGTGAAACTGCTTGTATGTAGGGAATCTATGAGAAAATGAAACCAATTTCTGCTTATTTTATTACTCCCCCAATCAATACTGAACTGACTGAATCTGATGTATCTAATCAAGTTTCCGGTGCAAACATACAAGCTCATGTTGTTCTTGAGCCTGAAGTGTCTAATGAACAGACTGCTAATGAAGGATTTGATGTAAACATTTTACATGCTCCTGGTGATGAACATATAGTGTCTAATGAGGGATCTAATGCAAGCATTTTGCGAGCTCCCATTGAAGGATTTAGTGTCTAATGATGATCTGCTATGTTGAGAGAGACATAGAGATTTGCAGGCATTGATGACAAGCAAATTATAGTACATGTTCATGGCTTCAGGAAACGTCGAGGCCATCTACCAGAAAGTCCCCATATCATGACAACGTAGCATAAATACTTTTCTAATCTGTTGTTTGAAACTATTGGCATACTTGTGCAGGATAGATATATTGATATGCAGTTTGCGCACTGGTTATAGGTGCAATTACACTTCGATATTTTCAGCCAGAGAACGAATAATTCAAGCAGGTACAGACCATGTTAGTAGTCCTTGTACACCATGTTGCATTTTGTGTTTTTTGGTGCTTGCATCATTTAGTGTTTTATAATCTGAACTACTTTGGATCATTAGCTGGTTTTCAAAGTGCATGTAGCTTCACATTTCTCAAGTTATGTTGATTTCCGAAGTGCAAGTGCCTTCGTATTTTTTAAGTTAAATGTTCGCCCCTGGTAACTTGAATTTGTGGATCCGCCACTGCACACAAATCATACACGCAGGCCACTACGAATTAAATGAAATGCAGGGACTTACGCTAGCTCGTTGTACAGGCTCACTGCAGCTCTGCTTGCGCTTGGGATGTTCCATGTACAAGTCCATGTTACCACTTGCTTGGATGTGCAGCCCTTGTGCTCCTTGCATCCCCCTCTGCATTTTTGACATGGCGAATGGTTGATCAAATACGAGGAATCGACCTTGCTGTTGCCGGAGGACAGATACTTACAAGGTTATACGGGTGTGCAGGATGTGTACCAGATCCCGTAGCGCCGTCATGCTTCGCTAAAAAATGGTTTTTCTTGTTTCAGATGATATCTCCAGAAGAAACAAGAGTTAAAGTCAGAGTTGCATAGGCGTGTAAGCTAAGAGAGCAGTGAAAGGATATCCAAACATCGTCGGAACAGTGCACAAGGGAGTGATGTGTGGATACCTAGTTCAGGCCAGCGTTTGGGCATGCTCACCTAGCTAGAGTGCGGGTCACTTCAGAGCCGTTGAGGGTGATGCGCTGGCATTGGCTGGCCACGCACGGATGCAGATCTAGAGTGGCAGCGGAGCACTACGATGCGGTGGACGAGACCATTGGTGAAGCCCCAACGGCCTCGGGGGCGGAGGTGCGACGATGTGCTCGGTGAAGTAGCCCCGGTGAGGTGGGAGACGGCGTCGGTGAAGTGCACCTGATGCGGTGGAAGTCGGTGTCTGTGAGGCACGTCAGTTGCGGCGGCCAACGTTGTCGGTGGACCACCCGGTGCGGTGGACGAGGGCGTAGATGAGGTAGCTCTGGTGCGGTGGTGAAGCGCGACCGTCGTCTTCGTCATCGTCGTCCGGCATGGAGGTGGGGAAAGAGATGAGACGAGGGGCGATTCGAACTTTGCTTGGGTTGGCGGTGAATTAGGGATTTGAGCAATCTAGGTGCAGAAGGGGACAGCGGAGAAGGGAGATTTTGCAGCGCTAGAATTGGGGCCGCCAGATATTTCAATCCGAAAAGTGGAAGTGCGAACTTATTTTGTCGTCGTTCTTTTTTGGGGGGAGGGGGGAGGGAGGGAGGGGGTGGGTGGCTGGGTGCTAAGCGTCCGTACGACACACGCGACCACCATGACACGACCCTGGTCTGCCTGGTGCGCCTACATTTGAGAATGCAAATGAATCTTCTTTCATTTGCCAACGAATCTGTATGTATTACCATGCCGGTGTTTGCCTTGCAAATAATTAGTCATTCGAAACGAGATACTATAAATTAATTAATGAGGAGTTATTTGAAAAAAAATCAAAACGATATCCACGGTATCCATGCTAACGTGGATTAGAGTGTGCGTGTCACATAATTAGTTATTTGAATTAGAGTGTGTGTCACATAGCATTCTCCAATTCTAACGTGGATTTCGCATTTCACGGTATCCATGCTACTTTTTTAATACGAATTCATATGTATATGATGAACACCATGGTAGTGAGAAAACTTTGGATGGATTCAAACATATGACCTACAAAATAGCACAACAATCGAGTCAATGTCAACTTTTCCAAACCTAATATGGCACGAATTCGAAATAATTACCCATATGCATGGTCCTCAGTTCAAATCTTACAATGTACACGGAATTGAAACATCGATATTAAGTCTCGTACTATCTACATTCAAATGTTGTTTTTAGCCCCCCCCCCTCGGCACACACGCTACATACTTCCTGTATCGGTCAATCTTCCTCTCCTAACCACCTTAGGAAGCTATCGGTTTCCGACACACATTCATTCTTTCTCTCCATGTTTCGATCTCTAACTCTCTCAACTACACAACCCCCTTTTTCCACTCTGTTACCAAATGTATTTACCTCACACACCCGCCATTGCACCCCATGCCGAGCTCTCCCTCTCTCTCTCTCTCTTCCCTCCCACCCTCTCTCGCTAGATACATGCATTGCCTATCTAGCCCCCCAACCTCTCATGCGCACGCACGCACGTTGTCTATCTAGGTCACTACCTCGAGACTGTCTCACTCTTTCTTCCGCACGGCGGGCCACACTCACTCAATCTCGCTCTATTTATCTCAGTCTCGATTAACCTCGTTTTCTTTCACACACAAATGATATATCTCCCTGTTCGGGCCTCGATCGACACACTCTATACTCTCTCACGCAGATTGTCTATCTAGGTCAGTCCATCCAAGTCGCCCCCACTCTTTCGACCTCATGGCGGGCTACGCTCGCTCAATCTCTCTCTCTCCCTCTCTCGCTCGCTCCCTCCCTCTCTCTCTCTTTGTATGTCTCGATTAACCTCGCTCTTTCTCGGACAAAAACGATATATCTCCATGTTTGAGCCCAAATCGACATATTCATATTGTATACTCTCTCATGCACATTGTCTATCTAGGTCACTCTCTCCAACCCGTCTCACTCTTTCGATCGCACGACGACCCACACTCGCTCAATCTCTCTCCCTTTATACATGTAATCGATTCACCTTGCTTCCTCCCACGCACAAAATATATCTACATGTATGTGGCTGGATCATCTCTCAAGCTCTATCTTACAGCCCTCACCCTTCCCAAAAGCTCAATCCGACAATATCTCTCCATAGCATATATATATATATATATATCTTTTCAATGAATGTCGGACCACACTCACTTTGTCTCTCTATCTATATGTCTCTCAATTGACCTCGCTTTCTCACGCCGTATCCTCCACACATTGAAGCTACCTCTCCATCCCTCGCAAAGCTGGAGCTATTTACATTGCGAGGGGGACTCCAACCTTGGATTAATTTGTGTAGGCATTTATTCCGGTGGGTTTAGATTATATTTTCGTAGCATTCGGCCCACAACTACTCCGAACACCGTTGAAACCCCCGCACCTCCCCCAATTGATTTCCCTCTGGCTCGGTCATCGCTCTCTCGCACGTCCTTTCTCGCCTTCAATGTTGCACCATGGTATTATTGCAAAAAACTTTGTTGTTTTCTTTAATTATTACAAATAAGCTACAAAACTACACACCGATAGTCCACCTGGAATGGAACAAATTTCGACCCACAAATTAAAGTGCTACAAACTACACACCGAGGCACCCACTGTCATGGAACAAATTTGGACCCATATACAAATTAAAAAATAAAGGACGAGGATCGAACATGCGACCAGGGCCTTCAAGCCGCACGTCAATAGGCAACATACGTAGAACAGCAATGTTTGTTGTACCCCCCTTTGTTCATATAATGTTTTTATATTGCCACATCCTATTTAATGGATAACATGTAATATTATTTTTAGTACATTAGTGGGACCAGCTCGTTAGCACATAGTACTATTCGCCTTCACTTACTGGTGGGTTCCATGTGTGCTCTCTCTCTCTCCTCCCCTTCTGCGTTTAGACGCACGGGCAAACACAAAGAACTCGCGAGTGATGTTGCCGTTGACCATATCTGGACGCGTTCACAAGTTACGGCACCAGTTTCACGTACTAGTAGTACTAGTCAATGTGTACGTGCAATGCACGTTAATTTGGATGTATATTAAGTGCATGTGGATATTAAGTAGGATATTATTTGCATGTTATTATGTGATTAGCACTATTTTTGGCATGAAATTAACTGCACGCTAAATGTGTTGAGCGCTCGACATTGAAGCAGTCTAGGTCGTTGGATAAGAAGGAATACATGTGGCTTCATGACGTTTTATATTTCATTTGATACGACTCTAGCAGAACATTCAATCGATCAAACCATAGATTTCATTCAGTCTGACTCCGACTTTACATTCATACGACGATCGATCTAAAATAAACGGAAATGATAAACGTTCGGATTTTAAGCATGGCAATCCGAATGTTTTTCATGGCAAATTTAGATTACTCGGCGGCGGCGGCGGCGTCTTGCGGTGGGAAGCGGCTCCTCTGCCGTGCTCTGTGTGTCGTCGGGCCACTGACCGATGGCGACGGCAGCGTCTTGCGCCGTTGTTGGCGTACTCTTGGACGTTGGCCCTAGCTTCAAGGAAGGCCACAATTTTCTGGACTTCGATCTCCAGGAGCGAGTCAACTAGCGGGAGGAAGCGACTGCCGTTGGTGCAAGGAAGCGGTCGACGGTGGCCATCCATGCCGCTGAGGGGGGCACTGGCACCCACGCGGGGACAGGCACTGGCAATGGCGCGGCGGAGACATTCGTGTGCACGGGCGCGCACGTCAGTGCACGCGCAGGTGCATGCGCTGGCAGGTACACGGGCGCGTGAAAGTCGGCGGGGACCTCGTGGAACCCCGTGGTATCAAGCTCGGGGACAATGTGCGGCTCCCAGCCCATCAATGCCATGGGGATGGGCGCTGGCGCAGTCGGGGCGATGGGAGCCAGAACGGGAGCGGGGACAGGCGCGGCGTCTTCCCGCAAGGCCGGTTCAAGCTCGTCCCAAAGCGCCTTATGTTCTTGAGACTCCGGCTGGGTGTCTTCCTCGGGAAACTAGAAGACTAATGGCACACCATCATGATGCGGCATGGCGTACAGTTAGGTCAAGCTGGTTGGAGGTAGACGACAGGAGAATCGGAGAGGAAAAGAGAAGATTGTAGTGATACGGGTAGTGCGGGGTTGATTTTAAACTGCGGCGTCAGCGACATTAAAAGTGGGAGCAGTTGGGACGAAGGAGGGCGGCGGAGCCTGGTCAAAGGGCTCGCCTCCCGGTGAGCCTGAGCAGCGGTCTGCTCGCACGCCTCCTGTCAGCCGGCGCAGCGGTCTGCTCGCACGCCTCCCGTCGACTCACACGCTTGCTCGGACGACACCTGCCGATGGGAAGCGGGACTCGTGGCGGCACGTAAACGCCCACGGTTTCAATAAATACCTTGGCTCTTCATTTGTGCGACTTCGCATACGCAGCCTGTCTCAAATTGAAGAAAAAAATTACGTAGGAATATTTGTGCCATATCACGTGACCATGCTCAGTTTCATGAATTTCTAGTCACTTTTGGATTTTCTGAAATTTAAAATACAGGATTCGAAACAATATCATAACCTACATCATGCAATAAATTTTCAAGCGATACATCTTTCCTGTTGTATTTCTTAAGAAAGGATTTGGTCAAACATTTTGCTTAGTTAGACTTCAGACAAGTTATATATGCAGAGTAAAAGGATAATCCCTCCGTACCAGTGCATTGCCTGATATATTAAGTCAAGTACTAGACACGAACAAACGGGCTCAATTCTGTGCTCATCCTGGTGTAGTACTCCTATTAGTACTAGGCAATGCAGTTGACGGGTGACCTTGGGTAGCGGCGACCGAGGGAATTGAACCGTGCTCCACACGGTAGGTAACGCTGTCTACTTACTAAAGCATCCCTCCATTGTTCATCGGTAGTCACTATGGACCGGGGACATGAGGGGAATTTCAGGGCTGGAATTCTGGCCGCCAGATATTTCGACTTGAAACGCGGAGGCTCGACTGGTTGGGGTTGGCTAATGTGCATACCATGCACGCCACCAGAAGGACACGAGCCCGTTTTTTTAGGATCAACACGAGCCCGGTTTTTTTTCTTTTTTTAGGATCAACACGAGCCAAGGTTTGGCTGGTACGCCATTGGGTCCTACCATTCGAGTATACGAAATGAATCTTTCAAATTGCCGAACGAATCTATGTGTATTACAATGCCCGTATTTTCCTTGCAAATAGTAATCTCAATGTGGTAATTGATTTATGACGAGTTATTGAATTAGAGTGAGTTTGTGATATAGTGATCTCAACGTGGATTTCACATTTCATGGTATCCCTAGTAAGTTTTTCATTGCAAATTCAAATTTAAAAGATGAAGGGTATGGTGGTGAGAAAACTTTGTATGTATCAAGCATATGACCACACACACACAAACGGACAAAACAACAATCCAATAAGTATAGTGCATCTATTTTTCCAAACCATGCATGTATGACACGAATTCAAAAATACTCCTTCTATTCCTAAATATTAGTCTTTTAGAGATTTCAACAAGTGACTACATACGGAGCAAAATGAGTGAATCTACACTCTAAAATATGTCTATATACATCCGTATGTGGCAATCCATTTGAAATCTCTAAAAAGACTAATATTTAGGAATGAAGGGAGTAAAATGTAAGACATGCATGGTACTCAATTCAATATTCAAAATGAACAGGAAACTGAAACATGAATATTAAGTCTAGTACTACAGTACATGCAAATGTTGTGTTTAGGCGGAGCTATGTAGATTGTCGGGGGTTAACCCCTCGACCTTAGATAAAATTGTGAAGCTCTGTTTAGGATTGTTTAGATTATATTTGTCCCCACCCTCCCAAACACCGATTGGTTGTGCACCCCCCTCCTCCCCGGGAGAATATCATGTGCCCCCACACCTTAGATGCTATATGCTGATACGAGTTGCTTGGAGCTTGTAGATCTGAGATATAGCAGCTCACAGGATGTCTTAATATTTTTACAGGAAACCTTAATGAGTTTGAGAATTGCACACAATTTGTACAAAAACTACTCAGATGCCCTTGGATCCCATATCCAACGACCTCGAAGCTCGTATCACCGTAGCATCTAAGATGAAGGAGGACATCATATTCTCCTGTATGTAAGAATATCATGTGCTACCACACCTTAGATGCTTTGGTGATACAAGCTCTTCGGAGCCGTTGGATTTGTGACCCAACAACTCCTCGGTGGTTCGAATGTTTTTTTGCAGAAAAGCCCCCAAAGAGTTCGGCCACTGCTTACAAGCACAAAGACTGCTCAGATGCCATTGGATCTCAGATCAAACGACCTCGAAGCTCGTATCACCGTAGCATCCAAGCTGCGAGAGCACCTGATGTTTTCTCGCACGGGAGAATATGAGGTGCCCCCGCACCGTAGATTCTATGGTGATACGAGTTCACGGAGATCTAACGGCTCACAGTAGGAGGTTTGAATGTTTTTGCAATATACGCCTGAGAGAGTTTGGGAATTGCGCAGAAAGTACAAGTACTACGCACGTGGCATCTGATCACAGATCGTACGACCTAGATGCTCATATCACCGTATCGGCTAATTAAGCTATGGGGAGCACCTAATATGAGCAACGGGGAGCCGTTGGATCCAAGATGCAGCGGCACACACGAGGCCTGAATGTTTTATTTGCAAAAAAACCTTGGAGAGTTTGGAAATTGCGCATAATTACAAAGACTACTCCCAAGCCATTGTATCTCAGTTCCAACGATGTAAAAACTCGTATCACCATAGCATCTAAGCTGCGGGGTGGATGTGATATTCTATGCCGCTGTCATTTTTGTTCGTAAACTTGCAAAATACGTGTAACTCGTGCCGTTACTTGTCTAACCGCGCAAAATGTTTGTTCAAAAAACCATCCTACACAGAAATATCGGAACAACACACGGGGGTCCCACTTGTCATTGATCAAATTTGGACCTAAAACTAACAAATCTGAAAGACGAGATTCGAACTGGCAACCTGGACTACAAAGCGTAAGTCGATAGCCTGAAACAACAATGGTTGTTGGCTTTGTCCCATAACTTGATTTTATACAGTATTACGTTGAGTAGAGTAGAGGGAGTGCCTCGTCAACACGTGCATGACCATTGACTCACTTACTGGTGGGTCCCAGGTATATGATCTCTCTCCTCTCCATCGTCTAACCTTTAGACGCACGGGCACACACGAAGAGCGGCGCTAGCTTGCCGTGGTGTTATTATAACTAAAAAAGCTTGGAAAATAGAAGAATCGCCTAGAACAAGAGACGTTGTGGCTGGTCGAGATGGAGCTAACCACACCTATCCTCCGTGCCACGTTAGCATGATGAAGTTGTGTGGCTAGTGGGGTGTTTTCGACCGACTGGCTGGGTCCCGAGGTCGAACCATAGGTACTACTACGTCTGATACAGTATATTTTTACACGCACATTTTTCCTCTGTGCCGAGACGTGGCACACCCTACCGCGCGGTTTCGGGGTCGTCCCGGGTGGTGCACGCATATATTCTTCCTTGCCGAGACGTGGGACGCCCTACCTCGCGTTTTCTGGGTCCTCCTCGGTCATAGCGCCGAAGCAAGTAAATGAGTCGTCAAATCACGAAAGACCACCTTTCCCGCTGAGTACATCAGTGAAGCACGGTGGCTAGCTAGTTGGGCTAGTGCGACCGATTAGCTAGGCCGCTGCCACATTTGTTTTTTCACCCTTTTTTATCTCCTTGCCGGCAGGTAAATTTAAATATCCACCACGGCTTTGCTCTAGTCTTTGGGTGCGGCAGGCGCGGCAGGATTTTTAATTTTTTGATTGACGGGAGCAGGCGTGGCAGGATTTTTAATTTTTTGATTGATGGGAGCAGGCACGGCAGTAATTAGTCACGATGACTCTGCCTGTAAAATCCACTGCTCCCTGATGTGAGAAGTCGTCGGCTGGTGTTTTCCCATGGTGAAAACCTAAAGATTCCCCGCTCCTCGGCTGGCTCCCTCCGCCTTCCCGTAGATTGCATTGCCTTTCAGCCGTTTCGCCCCCTTTGCTTCCTCTCCCCATTGCTTCTACCTGTGCCATGGCGGCACAGCAGATCATGGAGTCTGAGGTGAGGCGCCTGACACAGGAGCTCGAGGCCAAGGATGCGGAGCTCAGGGCCAAGGACGTGGAGCTCGGTGAGCTCAAGGAGGAGAGGAGTGCCATGCTCCTCCGTTATGTGCGGGAGTTCATGGAGCTTCAAAAGTGGCAGGCGTCCACCACAAAGATGCTCGAGGCATCGGCGGCGTTGCTGCAGAAAGCGGGAGATACGATAGGCCGTCTGGGGAGCCGGCTGGAGCGCGAGCGGGCCGATCGTGACGAGGTCCAGGATCGCCTCAGCCACTTGGTGGACCAACTTGCCACGCACGTGTTGCGGCTGCGCGATGACTACTGTCGTGCCAACGCGACCATGCCGGCCGTCGGGCTAAACCCGTTCGACCACCCCGTCGACTTCAATAAGCTGCGGCTTCCTGACCTGGTCTCCTTCTTCACCTATATCTCCGAGGAGCTGAGCCGTCTCCGCGCGATGGTGGGGGCGGAGCTGGACAAGGAGGGGTTGTGGGCTGCCCTCGCCGTTGCCAGGCGAATCCTCTCAGGGCTCCGTCACCGGAATCCATTCATGCCATTGGACGTCGTCTTTGACGAGCTGGCTCCCATCGACCGGGAGCGGGCTCTGCGGGCCGTTGCACCCTGCATCACCAACGTCGTGCGCCTCGAGAAGCAGAGGGACTTCAGTGGTGTTTAGGCATCCTCTGCATGGGCATGTCCATGTCTCGGCGCAACATGACCGTTGGATCAAACTCAGACGGTGCAGATCAGTCACTGTAGCACAAAGCGTGTGGGTGTGTTTGGTTGCATTCTCATCTCAATATAGTTGTTCCCTCCTCGTGTATTTGTGTTAACCTACTAGTGTGGACTCATGCACCCTTCATGCACTCTGCCAAACACCCAAAAGTGGGTCGAGAAGGGAACTTTTGCTCCCATCCCGTGCACCCTTCATACACCCTGCCTAACACTGAGTCGTCGTGCTTCATATGGTTCATGTTTCGTGGAGTACTGTAGCACTGTACTCTCCGTGCGCTGTAGACCTAGTTCTGTTAACATTGATCTCACCGTTCATTCTCGACCGGACAGTCGAAAAAGCGGTACTATGTTACATTACTGTTCATATAGTTGACATGCGCACAACATCATTTGTTATCGTCATATCTTACTACACTAGCAACAAGATTATGTAGTACTGACGTATGAACCACTACACATGCCTAGTAGTAGGAGCACTGTGTATGTTCAAGTGGCTACCGTGTTTCGCACTCCTCCGTCGTAAGAGTGGAAACGCTTGCTGTAATCATTTTTTTCTTCAGAAAAAACAGTGGACTCGCTCTACCGTGCGGATCCTCCTCGACGGTCGTCGGGAACTTTGCTACTCACTTTCGCCGACGTGTGGGACAGCCATCATCAGGGTCCACCAGCCATGCACTAAATTACTCCGTAGTAGAGTGCCCAACTGCACGGTAGACTACCCCGATCGAAGCGCCGCAGTAATGCCCAATGAGCCGTCAAATCACAAAACCCCCTCCTTTCCAGCAGTAAGTTGGACGGACGAAGCAACCATCATTTCACTCTTCTCTCTCAGCTTCCTCTCTACCCAACCCTCGCTTCTCCCTCATCTTGTTCCTCATTTCTTCAAGAAAACCCCGACCTGCTTCTGCCATTGTTCTTCTCTCCCAAAGAAGGAAAGGTGAGCGCATCAATGGTGTTGATTCTGGCCAAGGCCCGGTCTTGCAACCCCGAGACTGATCCTATAACTCCCTCTCTGTTCTTCTTTTGGGTTTGTGATTATGGTTTCTTTTCTTTTATTTCTATTTGACAGTTTCTTGATGGACGCTGGAGCACCGGCCGAAGTGATGTCTATGGCTCTGGCCAAAACCGTCGAGGCTCATGGTACGAAGAAGCGCAAGCACCCCGCCGAGACTACCGCAGACAAGCTCAAAGCCATCGCCCTGTCCAAGCCCCCCTCTCCGGGATCCCTCATTAAGCAAGTCCAGGTAATATCTCTTCTTGACGATCTTTTTCTCGATCTTGATCGTGTTTTTTCATCTAACATGCAGTACTAGTACTAGTAGTACAACTTTCTGGGTGATCTTGCATGTGATTTTTGTGTGCCAAATGGCGGTTCTAAATTCCTCTTTTGACCAAAACATGCGAGAGGTTGACACTGATTTCTTATAGATTACTTTCAACTACTTTATGAACATCAATGCTACCTTTGAAGAGGGTATATTTGCATCAG
The DNA here is from genome assembly GCF_018294505.1 of Triticum aestivum. Lineage (NCBI taxonomy): Eukaryota > Viridiplantae > Streptophyta > Magnoliopsida > Poales > Poaceae > Triticum > Triticum aestivum. The sequence goes on from NC_057805.1 coordinate 321,863,225, forward strand.
TAACTTGTGTTATGGATATTGCAAGTAATCCCTCTACTCTCATGCCTTTGAAGACATGTTCTAGTGTCTTTGTTCACTCATTTCTGTGCGTATATGTAGTCATATATGGAGTAAAATATCGAAAATCCTCTTATATTTCTGAACGGATGTAGTAATAAAATATTTGGTTTCTGTTTGAATTAGAACCAGGTCCGCAGTGGAGATGAAGTTCTCAAAGTCATGCCGTGTGAACTGGAAGGATGAGTTCTACTGCTCTTGTGTCCTTGTCGCCACGTGTCCTGAACTAGTGTTTTCTTGTAGCATTGTTGTCAGCCGTGTTCTCAAGGCTGTACTTGACCACAACAATTTCCTGGCTGTGCCTTCGATTATGAAGGGTGTGGTCCTTGTAAAGCTTCCCGACAAATCTGATGCGGCATGTCTTCATCGTCATGTTTATGAGTGGAAAGACAACTCTGTTAGGTTCTCCAAGGTTGAGGAGATGGTGATGGTGCCGGTAGACATCTCTCACGAAGTCCATGGCAGTTATGCGGGGTTCATCCCATAGGTCGGTGGCAAGAAATAGTCTGCAGAGTTTAGTTAGTGCAACTTTGCTTGTCTGTAGTAAGTACTATTGTTCAGTACCTTATTTGTGTTTGTGAACCCTACATTGTTTAGTGCTGCCGCTTTTGGTGTGTGGTGAGTCCTGAGAACAGTCTATGTTAATGTCTGTCCACTCAATTTAGTCTGTATATTTTGAAGTATCCAGATCATCTTTTTTGTGAGGACGGTTTATCAATTATGGTTACACTCCAATATCTGTATGCATTGCAGGGTTTATCGCACCCACCAGGATTTCCAGTCCCATGGATGTTCGGTCCATATGATTTGTCACGACCTTTGGACTGTCCTGCTTGTGGGAGTAGGCAAGGGCCCTACATGCCATGCATAGTTGGACGACCAATCTTCTGTTTAGTACTTCAACATAGTGATTTCCTGGTAAGGATTCACTCGTGTCACATCAAGTAAATCTTATTGATTTACTGTCTAAATCTTATTGATTTAATGTCATGTTTTCTTTCTTTTGCTGCAATTTTACGATGCAGGTTTTGCCATGTGACATTCATCACAGAATAAACCGTTTGGTTTGCTCTATGATGGATATTTTTGCAGGTTTCACTTCTTATGTCGTGTCAGTAAGGAAGGCACTGTCCATCACTTATATTACTGGAAAAAATTGGATCAGTCTGTTGTCTGAGTACAAGCTGAATCCCTATGATGAACTGCAGTTTGGTTTAACAAACACGCCACAATTAGTCCTTCTCGCGTTTAAAAGAAATGAAGAAAAAGACTGGATCATGGTCACGGAGCCTAGTCAAGTTAGAAAGCTGATCATAGCAGACCAGACACGATCGCCGCTGTCTCGCAAATCGGTACCACCTTCAGTAACAGATCAAGCACCGGCAGTTGCTCTTGCACTGACAGCGGCAGCAGCTCAGTCTGATCCAGCTGAGGATTGGGCACCGACCGCGTCAGCGGATCAGGCTGATCTACCGGAGGATCGGGCATCAACACCGGCACCTGCTCCAACACCGGCACCAGCTCTACAAGAAGCACCATCTCCGGCAGCAGCAGCAGCGGCACTACCAGTCGCACCGGCACGGGCACCAGCAACGGCTTCGGCACCTACACCAACACTTGCACTTGCATCTGCTCCGGCCCGTGCAGCGGCAACGGAACCAGCAGTTGCACCGGCAACAGACTGGGCTGCAGTTCGCACTTCATATACCAAAGTCCTTACAAAAACCGACATGTCCACCTTCTTGGTAAGCATTGGCCGCCCAAGTGCTTCGTTCTTTTTTCTTTCCATGTTGTTTCACATGATTCACTGTGTTGATCTAACTGTTTGTGTATGTCTTCTTGTTTGCAAACAGAGAATTCCTAGAGCAACGAGGGAGTCGTTCAACAATCCGGGCGACCGTGGCCAAGTTTCTCTTACCATGCACAGCCTTGGTGTGAATGAACCTGCTCAATATACCGTAAGTACAAAGGATGGTCGCATGATGATTGATGCTAAAGGATGGTCAAGGTTCAAATCTAAATCATATCTTGCGGTAGGGGATGATGTCAAAATCGAACTTTCTCGGCAAGGAGAGCTGGTCCAAATCAACTTTGAAATTCTTCAGTAGCAGCACGCAACTGCCGAACTGATCTATCCTCCGAGAGATTTTGATGTAATACTCTGGCATGGTGAAACAAGTGTCCTATGTGTATAAGTAGTACGACAGTATCGTTGATAGAATTGCAACTCTGATTGCTTGTTAGGAACTGTCGTTTGATTTCATTCCAACAGCTGCCGTGCTTTATTCAATTTTGTGTATTCGCCTTGCGACAGCATCTAAAACCAGCGCCGTACCGACCGCTTGCAATATGAAAAGCGCTGAGGTAGAACACATGGGCCCCCAAACATGCAGGCCCACCGGCCTGTGGCCCAAAGTCCAGAACCGTGAGCCTGTCTGAGTATTTCTCAGCTGAACCCCCATAATGCCCGTGCGTTGCACGTAACATCAAGATGCATTTGTATGAGTATTTTATCTTGTGAGAGAAAAGGATGAACGAGGGAAGGCCTTATTTGCAAATGTGGAGAGGTGTGTGGGTACCTTTTTGCAAAATTGCCATAGTTTCCTTCCTATCCGTCAGATATAAATCGGACGGCCTATATTGCAGGATGGCAGGCACACCATCATCACCAACTCGTCTATACCGTGTTAAAAAACTCTGTTTTTTATAATTATATATGTTATATATATTCCCCTTGATTTTTCTTATGTATAAAGTTGTGATATAAAAGATCTTTATATTTCTTTACAGAGGGAGTATCTCTCTGTCAAAAATATATTTATGTGTAACTAGTTACTCCTGTCTTTCTACTTCCTTTCGCTGATATGTGGGGCATCCGGCAACGGGGTCCACGTGCCATATGCACCAAATTAGAGTGCACAACTGCACGGTAGACACACCCCGGTCGTAGCGCCGCAGTAATGCCCAATGAGCCGTCAAATCACAAAAACCCCCACCTTTCCAGCTTTAGCAGTAAGCTGGACGGACGAAGCGGCAATATTTCACTGGGCCTGAATCCCCTTCTCCCTCGTCTGCTTGTTCAGAGAAAACCCCCGCTCGGCGATTGCATAGGGTTTTCTCATGGAGAACCTGGTACGAATTCTTCATCCATCCCCGATAAATCCAAGTCCCTTGGTCGCGGGTACTCCTAGGATGGCAGCCGCCGCCGTTGATGCATTTTTCTTCCTACTGAATCTAGTGTGTTTCATTTGCAGTGCCCAAAGTGTGAGGACCCTACAGGTTTCTGCGCCCTCGGCGAGACGCCACACTTGTTCCTTCTCATCCTAACACAGGATTTTAAAACGCGCACAGTATGTTCCTAGAATCCTCTTTTCTATCCGGGAGGGTGGGGTTTTTTGAACATGTTGTCGACTAATTTGGAAATTTGGATTGCTATATTTGGATAAAAGGTACTAGTACCATGGTCAACACTGACGTGAAGGAGGAAATTATTTCTAGATTTGGATATAGGGAATACATTGTGTTCTCATATTATTTTTCCTGCAGTGCATTCCTTGCTCTGCCAGAACACATGTACTCAAGATGCTCGGCCTTGCCATAACTGAATACACCAGTTTAATGGTCACAGTGAAGACAAGCCATGGATATAAGTTTCGAGTTGGGTTCATGAACCAAGAAGATCGCTGCTTTTTTATGGCCGAACTTGGATAAACTTTCTCAAGTGTTACAGACTGAAAGTTGGCGCACGAATGTTGATGGAAATAGCAGAACCTGGTCTCATCTTCACTGCGATCTTCCACCCCGACGTCGTTCCAATTGTTCATCCATGTTAGTTTTGTATCTGGTTCTTGCTTGTTGCCTCGATTACTTCTTAATCCACCTATTCTGTCTAACTAATCACAATTTAACTTTAGAAGTAGCAACGAATCTCTCACGAAGATGCTACTTCTAACTAATATTTTCTTATAATTGGTGGCACGTGTAGGTTTTTTCAGAGTTAAGCAGGCTACTCGTTTGTTATTCTATAAGAACTCGGCTGTTACTCATGGCACTGAAGTTGACTTGGACGACATCCACAAGTTCCTACACTTTATTGATCGTCTTGAGGTCCTTGTGGGGCGTTTCAATGGTGGAAGGCCACGTGGGATATGTGTGCCACTGCTGCACTCGTTGAACAGGTCCAACTGTGTTGAGAAACTTATGGTACGAGCTGTTTTCTGTTATATATGTTGTTCATAAACTCTTGCTTATGCACAGTTTTACAGCTGTGATCTTCTTGAAACAGGAACTGCCCAGTTCTATTGTTCCTATACAGATGCCTGACCATGGTCGGGTCAGACTTGCGCTTGGTCACAACATGATGTTTATGTCGACCTACTCCATTCCCCTTGGAGGTGAAAAGATACTTATTCATGGGTGGTCTCAAATAATGAAGGCCCGTCCATCTTGGAGAATAGGACAGAAGATTATGTTCCTGCTTTTCCATGGCTCTAAAGCGAATATCCTGTTTATTGACCACATTGCGAGATGAAGCCGCTTTCAGAAGGTTGTGGATGCGCGGGGTGGCGCCTGGGCCTTGTCCTGGGGCTTGGCGGCCTCACCCTTTGGTTAACTGTAGGCAAAGTAGCACTGTTCGAGGCGTGCTTTGTACGGTTGAACCTGTATAAGTACTCATACTGCTTTCAGCTATGGTTGTTAAGTGCCCCTGCTGGTTTCAGTTAAGGTTGTTAAGTACTCCTGCTGCTTTTACAGTCTGTCGTGTTTCTTCAGTCCTGTCTTCCTCCAGCCGCCAAAACCAAACCAGCGCCGGCGGGGCCGCCTGCTTCCGCCTCCCACGGCTGGCTGCGCCTCAGCGCACGCATCGCCGCCCCACCGTCTCCTAAATCATTAACGCCGACCTCCGAGGCCTCGCCGTCGTCCTCCGCGCGCTTTGCTGCGCTCGCCGCGGCGCCGCCCTCTCGCGTTGTCAACATGGTCAACAAACAAGAGGAATCGGCAGAGGACTGTACGTGGAGAGGATGACAGTAGGGGCCCACCATGTCCATGGCCGGACGCAAGGAAGTTCCTCATTTTTTGTTATATATATACTCCATTGTCAGCGTATGGAAAAAGAAAATGCTTCCTGCTAGTGGTTTCCTGACATCTGGGACCCACGACATTGTCAGCGTATATAGTCAATAGACAAGAGAACAACACAAGATCGGCTGACACCTGGGACGTAGCTACTCGAGCAGTATTTTTTGTTATTGTTGAGACGGAGCAGGGTTTCAACTGGGCTGTGGCCCGTCTAGCCCAGGCTTATATTTTATGTTCACCACATGACCAGCCCAGCTATTTTTTGTTTGTGAAAATGAGCCCAGTTTATTTTTTCTGAAGAATACCCAATCCAGGCCTACTTATTTTTCTACGCCCTGATGGGCTGCAACTCTTTCAAGACGCCTGCAAATCTTGAAAGTAATATGAAATGGGCTGTAAATATAAAAACAGATGACAAATTGGCAATTACTTTATAATTTCTGAATTTTTTCACATTTTCAGATTCCAATTTCACTGGGCTTTAACCTAATTCAAATATATATTCAAAGTACTTTAAATCTGGCTCGACATTTCGGTATTAAAAATAGTTTGGAACCCACAGAAATATGCGAAATTTCGTTTAAATTTTTAACCCTGGCCCTGGCCAACAAAAAAACGGACTGCAATAAATTGCATAAGAAGTTGCAATGAGCTATATATAAATTATTAAAAATAGGGAATGGTCTGACTTGTGGGCCTATTAAGTTGACGCGTATGCAAGATTTTTTTACTTATTATACACGGCAACAAACGATTCTAGCAGACGTAACCGTTGGATGTCAATCCAACAGCCGTCATGTTTCTTCAATCTCTGATCTTCTTGCTCCAGCCGCCAAATCCAGCGCCGGCGGGATCGCCTGCTCGTGCCTCCCGTGGCCGGTTGTGCTGCCGCGCAAGCCTCACCGCCCCCTACCACTCCCACCGCTGGCCAGGCCATCCCTCTACTCACCCACATCCCTCCACTGCTGTGGCTTCGCCGCTTCCGGGTCATTCCCTTCCTGGGTCTCGCCATCGTCCATCGCGCTGGTGTTCTCGGCACGGCGTGGGCAACGTTGTCAACAAATGACAACATCGGAAGAGGGATGTACATGGAGAGGCTGACAGTTGGGACCCACATGGTCCATGGCCGCACACAAGCAAGTACCTCCTTATTACGCCAAAAAGAATGAATACTCCCGCTGACAGCTCGGACCCACCAGCTATATCTTCGCACGCAAGGAAGTGCCTCCTTATTACGCACAAAAATATGAATACCCCCCTGCTAGCTGGGACCCACCATAGTGGGAGGCTGACCTGTGGGCCTACTAAGTTGACGCGGACGGAGGGCTTTGTCAACTTAGTCAACAAACGATTCTATCACTAGTGACCGTTGGATTGTTAACATCCAACGGTCGTCCTGCTTCTTCAACCTCTGATTTTTTTTGACCTGGAAGACTGCAGGGCTTACACCCCACAACATTTTATTAATAAAGAACAAAGAATAAGTACAAAGTTCCTCAAGAGGGGAAACAAAAAGAAAGAAAAGCTATACAAGAAAAGCTATAGTACTCTAAGAAAATAAAGAAAGCACTAAAAACTACAACTAGGAAAGAAAGAAGTTACAAAATAGATGGCCTTCAAGGAGGCAGGAAATCAATCCATTTGAGCAGAGCCTCCTTGTATCTGGTCTTGATCCGATGTGAAAGAAGAGTAATATCATGAATAAACCCATTTCTCCACTGCCTAAAAGTTGGGTTGACATGCCTAAAAGCCCTGTCATTCCTAACTTTCCAAATACTCCACCATGCAAGAAAAACCACCTCTGAGAAAAAAGGCTTATTAAACTCCTTCCTGGCATGTAAGGCAATTTGCACCATATCATTGCTATCCAACCAGGAAACTTGCAGGTAGTTCCAGATTCTCATACTGAAGTTACATTGGAAGAATATATGATTCCTAACCTCAATTACTCCAGTTGGGCATAGGACACAACTAGGTCCATCATTAGTTCTCCAATGGCGTCCTTGAATCATATCCTTGGTGTTAACTCTGTCCATAATTACCAGCCAAGCAAACATTTTAATTGTCATGGTACAGCAGCTTTTCCAAACCCAGCTTAGTATAGGATTGGCAATAACAGGCTGGTGGACAAAATCATAGTACTTCTTTGCCGAGTACTCTGCCTTTTTCCCATGTCTCCAAGCCCAGATATCATTACAACCATTGTCTAAGGAAGTCCCAGATAACAAGCTTGAAAGCTGATTGAACTCCCTAAAAGCCAGTTCAGACACTGGCAATGAAAACATTTGCTGCAAATTTCTTGCCTGTATCACTTCCATGACAGAAAGGTTCTTCTGCAGGCAAAAAGAGAAAAGCCTTGGAAACCTTTCTTGCAGAGGAATGCAAGACTGGTCAATCTCCCAATGATCAGACCAAAATAGAACAGAATCTCCTTTGCCAACAGTGACAGAGGTAACAGCCCGATACTTGTCCATTAATTTACAAATGTCCCTCCACCAGAATGAGCCACAAAGAATAGTGTCATGAGGAATTCTCTGAAAGTAATATGAGTCCCACACCAAACGGACCCATGGCAGATCTGCTTTATTATATAATTTATTCAGGTACTTAAGGAGCAGAGCATCATTCTGTAGTCCCAAATTCAGAATTCCAAGCCCACCCTTCATCTTGGGCCTGCAGACAAGGGGCCAAGCAGCCAAAGAGTGTCCCTTCTCCTGACCATATTTCCTCCAGAGGCACTGTCTTTGAATCCTTTCTAACTGCTTTAGAATACCTTGTGGCAAAGATAGACTGCAAAGGAAGAATATGGGCAGTGAAGATATCACTGAATTTACCAACTGCAACCTACTACCTTGTGGTAAAAACCAGGAACTAGCAGTTAGCCTTCTTTCCATGCAGTCCACCAAAGGTAGCAAATCAACAATTTTGGGCCGAGTGGTTCCAACAGGAAGTCCCAAATAAGTGAAAGGCATAGAACCAAGCTGACAGCCAAATAGGGCAGCAAGTGCAGAAGCAACAGAGGCTTCCACATTGATGGGGTACATTGAAGACTTATGGAAGTTGATTTGCAGTCCAGTTGCCAAGGAAAAGGAGTTGAGCACTGATTTGAGGGCCTCCAAATGAGCTGGGTCAGCATTCACAAACAGCAAAGTATCATCTGCATACTGGACTACTGGATAATCGGGATCATGTGTTGGCAATGGCAAGGCAAGCAGGCCCTATACAAAAGATCATTGATCATGGTTTGTAGAAGGTCAGCAGCTATCACAAAAAGCAAAGGAGAGATAGGATCTCCTTGCTTAACACCACATTTGCACTTGAAATGATTTCCAGGCACACCATTTAACAAGATAGAGGAGGTTGCAGAAGAGCCACAAGAATTTTCAAGATTGCCTCATGCTGAATAGAGTCAAAAGCTTTTTCAAAGTCAAGCTTGAGCAATATAATTGGCTTCTTGGAATGGTTGCATTGATGAATATACTCAAAAGTCCAAGCAATACAATCCTGAATTGTTCTTGATTTAATGAAGCCATATTGATTCTTATGAACACAGTTGGTGATTTCCTCCTGAAACCTATTAGCTGCCAGTTTAGTCAGAAACTTCAGTCCCACACTTGTCAAAGAGATTGGCCTAAAATCTCCTACACCCTCAGGTGATTGCTTTTTTGGGATTAAAGTGATGAAAGCTTCATTGAGGTTTTCCAAAAGAGCAGTTCCTGCATGAAACTCATTAACCAACCGAATAAAATCACTGGAAATAATTGACCAGCATCTCTTCATAAAAAGGCCATTAAAACCATCTGGCCCTGGTGCCTTATCAATGGGCATTTCTTTTATGACCTTTTCAATCTCTTGCAGCTCAAAAGGTTTTGTGAGCACCTCAAGGCCTTGCACTTTTGGGATTAATGAGAGGATTTCATTACCCAATAAAATTGGTTTAAGAGTTCCCATTCTGCCCTTGAAGGCAACCAAAAATTCCTTAGCTATTTCCCCATGATCTGAAGAAACTGTTCCATCAGACAGTTGCAGACTAGCAATAGAATTCTTCCTATACCTCTCTGTTGCCATGGCCTGGAAGAATTTTGAATTTTCTTCTCCCACCTTGATATATCTGATAGTACACCTTTTCCTCCAGTATAAAAACTGCAAATGTAAAAGGTGTTCATGATGCATCTTACATATCTTCCTGAAATTGTGCTCAGGTATGGAAAGAGGCCTCCAATCCTCCAAATCATCCAGCCACAGAATTACCCAATTGCACTTTTCAATCAAAGATTTAATGTGTGAGAGCCCCTTCTGCCATTTCTTGAGTGCATACCTCAAGGATTTCAATTTGTCCATAATAACTGCAGTTATATGAGCCTTATGTGAAGGTTTGTTCCAAACCTCCCTCACACAGTCCATGAAACCAGGTTGATGCACCCAATAGTTTTCAAATCTGAAGATATGAGCTTTAGAAATTGTGGTACAGATAGAAATTACACAAGGAACATGATCAGACGCAGTTCTAGCAAGAGGTGCAACTTGTGTCATGGGATATTGATTTATCCAACTAGCAGAAGTAAAAAACCAATCCAATTGCTCAAGAAGTGGAACATCCTGCATGTTTGACCAGGTAAACCTTCTACCTTTTAAAGGAAGTTCCAGCAGTCCTAAATGACCAATGATCTCATTAAAGATAAAAATATCATTAACATCCCCTTCCGGAAGATTACGATTGTCCATGGACCTTATGAAATTAAAATCTCCCACTAACAACCATTTTTGTTCGGGTTCCACCTAAAGATTATACAGCCAGCTAACAAACTCATCCCTCATAACACCCTGACAAGGCCCATAAACATTTACTAAAAACCACTAGTCATTATTATGCACCAAGGTGAAACTGATGACAATTCCAAAAAGCTTTACTTCAATTAAGACACCCTTAAAAACATCTAAACGCCACACTGTCAGAATACCACCCGAGGCTCCTCTCGAGGGTGATTCAATAAACTGATCAAAGCCCACAGGACAAATGCTCTTAATTAATCAACAAGGACAATCTGATAACTTAGTTTCTTGCAAACAAGCAACCACACATTGGCTTTCAGAAATTTTCTCTCTAACAAAAAGCTGTCGTGGTTCAGAATTTAGACCACGAACATTCCAACAAAGCACCTTCCAATTACGCATAGATCTTTGATTCATGAGATAACCAAAAATCGAGGTATCAACCACTGCATGACATACAATGCCATACACCCCACGCCATAAGAAACAAAAGGCATCCAGTTCTGACCGCATAGCATAAAGTTTAGAACAACATAAACGATAGCGAATTTAACAGCCTCGCTACACCTAGCTAAAGTTTTAAACTGCAACATTTAAACACCACTGGAGGAGGAATCATCCTTGGGATTAGCCATAAGCTTCTCCTTGGATAGCAGGTTGGGGTCGATCTCCAGCTCCGCTCCAATTGCTTGTAGCACATTGAGAGGTGTGGGTGGAGGAGCATCTTCAGACTTGCCATTATCGCCAGCGTCGTCGGGATTGGGCTGGGCCTTCACTTGAATGGGCTTGGACCGCGGACGCCTCTTGGTGGGCTGGAGGGAAAGCTGCTCAAAACGCATAGGTTTAAACCCATCTAGTTTTGCCGCGCTTCTTCTACATCTTCGTACAGAAGTATCCACTAAAGGAGCCACGGTCTTCCTTCTTCTTGTTTGCTTCTTGTCATTGACCTGCGCAGAAGAAAAGACCATAGAAGAGGAGGAGTTCTCCTCCAGGCTGCCAGACACAACATCTTGAGGGTGCATCTCTTCAGACCCATCAAAATCAGACATTACATTATCATTAGCACTGAGAACCTCTTCAGATGAACTTCCAAAAAGAGCTCTGGCAACTGGGTGTTTAGCCACAATTGGCTTCCTTATAACAAGGCTGCTGGGCAAGCTTGGCACCAAACAAGACATCCTCTATGAATCATCAAAGGCAATGGTCCATGTGCACTTGGAGTATGTCACTGTCCCAAGTGGCTTGAAGAAGATAGGTCTAGGCACCTCCTTGACAACAAATTCAGGCAGCAGATTTTCAAAAGATCTCTTCCAGATCATCTCTGGAGGAAGCGGTGGCCCAGCCACAATCCTTGCCATGCCAATGAATATCAGATGCTGCTAAATGACCAGAGGTTGATATGGAACAATTGCCAAAGGATTTTCCTCAACAGCCGGCTACACATTGTCCTGTAACTGCTGATCCTGCTGCAACTCATTTTGCTCCTCAAACTGAATCTCCACATGCTGTTCCATAGACCCAGAGCCCTCCGGCTGATCAATGACAATAGAGACCTGGTCCTGCTCTGGCACCACAGGTTGAGGCGGCTGTTGATGCTCATCCTCATTATCCCCCCAGTTTGCATTTCCCTATCCAGCATCACCATTGTTATTATCCTGAGGCACTGGAGGTGCTATAGGCGCATCGTTCCACCCCAGCATCGGGTACGGCGGAAGAACAAACATCAAATTATCTTGCAGTAGATTTCCAGGCAATGGGTGCGGATTTCCATCCAGCGGCATTGGATCTTCATCATTTGGCATCTGATCAGCGAAGTCAGCGCTCAACACATAGCAAGCAGCAGTCCACGAAACCTGAGCTCCTCCCCATTCTGCATAGTCTCCAAAGACCACATCACGTGGCACCAATGGCGTGTCAGGGAAACTTGCCTCCACTAGAGTCCGAACCAAATATGGATCTTCACTATCCCATGACTGAAATTTCCCAAAAGTGCCAACCGCCTGTGATATGAACTCCGTATTGCGATAATCAAGAGGAATCCCAATGAACATAAGCCAACCCTTGCGGAACCCATGACTCCCCTTGAAATTCTCTCCCTCATCATGTTTCATAAATCTAACAAAACGATCATTACCCAGAGGAAAAGGGGCATGCTGAATCAACGTATATCTGACAGATGGATCCCTGACTTGGAATAACCCTACCCCATGAAACCAAGGCTGAGCGAAGCGAACCAGAATACCTCTGTTTTGAAGGAACTGAACTATCTCTTCCCTGACCGGTCCAAGAGATCCCTCCGGACCAGGCATGACCTCAGTGTCCAAACCACCGCGTGCTCTTGCCTCCCGTGGTCGGCTGTGCTGCCGCGGAGGCCTCACCGCCCCTACTACTCCCACCGCTGGCCAGGCCCTGCGGCGACGGCAGCCTCACACCGCAGCCGAACCAGTGAACCCTCGTACTCCTCTCCGCGTGGGCATCCACTGCCGCGTCTTCCCCGGCTCCGCATCGTTCCCTTCCTAGGCCTCGCCGCCGTCCACCGCCTTGGTACTCTCGGCGCGGCGTGGTCAATGTGGTCAATGAATGACTTCCATTGGAAGAGTACTGTACGTTGAGAGGCTGACAGCTGGGTCCACGGCCGCAACAAGGAAGTGCCTCCTTATTATGCGCAAAATAATTATTCCTCCACCTGACAGCAGGGACCCACCGGACGGGCCACCGTATTTCACGAAAAAAAGTTTCCCCCTGACTGCTGGGACCCACCAGCTACATCTTCGCACGCAAGGAAGTGCGCCCATATTACGGGCAAAAAAATGATTCACCCCCTGACTGCTGGGACCCACCAGCTACATCTTCGCACACAAGGAAGTGCCTGACAGTCGGGACCCACCCGGTCGAAGAGTACGTAGCGTTGTCATTCTGGTCGCGAACGTGTACGTACATACTGGTCGATCGGTCTATCTGTAGGCTGTAGCGATGAACCGTGGCCGTGTAAGGAAGGGCACGTATCGTAGTAGAGGCCAGGGTGCAAGAAAGTAAATACGGCCACGTACGTACATACGGGCGGGGTCTCGAACGCCTACTCGTGCATACGTACGGCCAGGGCTCGTATACATGGTTGGGTCAGAACGGAGAAACTGCGTCATCGTCGTGTTCATGGGGAGGCAACAGAATGCGTCGTGTTCATCGGGAGGCAACGGAACGCGTGTTGTTCATTGGGAGCCAACCGGCTTGGACGGAACAGCCGATGGAAACGAGGCCTGGCGTACCGTAGAACGGAGGAAACGGCCTTGTGTTCGACCAGCCACGGTCGAAACGGGATCTTGTTCATCGGGAGGGGTCTGGCGTACCGCAAATCGGTCGAAACGGGGTCCTGTTGATCGGGAGGGGTGTGGCGTACCGCAAAACGGAGGAAACGGACTTGTGTTGGAGCGCTACGGTCAAAACGGGGGTCCTGTTCATCGGGAGGGGTGTGGCGTACTGCAAAACGGGACTCCACGGGGATACTGTTCATCTCCACCGTCGACTGCCTCCACGGGCTACTGTTCATCCACCGTCGACTGCCTCCACGGGCTCCTGTTCATCCACCGCCGACCTCCTCCAGCCTCCACCTCTGACTGTTCATCCACGGGCTCCTGTTCATCCAGCCTCCACCGCGCGCTCCTCCACCGGCTACTGTTCAACCAGCCCTCTCCACGGGGTCCTGTTCAACCACCCCTCCACGGGCTACTGTTCATCTAGCCCTCCACCGGCTACTATTCATCCAGCCCTCCACGGGGTCCTGTTCATCTACCGGCTCGATCGATCGGGGTCCTGTTCATCCAGCGGCAACGACCTCTACTACCATGAGTTCCTGTTCATCCAACCCCCCACCGGGAACTGTTCATCCAAACCACCTCAAAAACGCTCACTGTTCATCAAGGGAAGGAGGCAGCAGTGTTCGATCGGCTTCAGTTAGCAGTAGTAGCGAAGGAATCACCCGGGTTCAGTTAACAGCAATGGATCGATCGCTCGGGTTAAGTAACGTAGCTAGTGCAATCGCTCGGGTTCAGTTAGAGCCCAACGCCTCGCTCGGGTTTAGTTAGAGCCCAACGCCTCACACACACGCGCGTACGTACGAGATAAACGCGCATCGCTCGGCCCCCGACCACCCACCGTAACCGGGAACTCCCCCGATATTTTCCCCGTCCTTGCTTGTACCACGGTTTTTTTCGTCATGGATGGCCCAAAGAATGTCATGCAGCTGCGTCTCCGGCCCGCCCAGGATGAAAAGCCCATTTTCTGTCATGATTTTTTGTCATAGAAGTAGGAGCCCACCACATCTATGATGATACCGGGTTTTGTCACAATTATCGTTACAGAAGTGTCATAAGTATGATAGGAAAAAAATTCGTTCGGCCCAAAATGTCACGGATGTGTCTTTTTTTTGTAGTGATAAGCACTACGGTTCATTACACGCCCTCGCAGGGCCCCATACTTGTTTCTTGTAATACATGGGGAGAGGAAAGGACGGGCAAAAGCGGCTCCTACGACGCGGCTGCTCACGAGGATCCCCCCCCCCCCCGATTCAGCTGGAGCCCTCCTCGCGCTTCACTGGGGCTCGGCGACGGGACGACCCGCCACCGTCCTCGAAGCGAGCCCGATGATGTGGTGGTTGGTCGTAGCCGCCGCTGCTGGATCTTTCGCCGGAGGAGGAGCTGCCGTCGTCGGACAAGCCGCGGCCGTCGCCGAGGGCGAGTTCACCCTCATCCTCGTCACAGCCGTCGCCAAGGCCGAGCACCTCGTCACCATTGTTGTCTTAATGGCAGCACCCGGCGCGGCGACCGTCTTCCCCGAACACCCTCACGAAGAGGGTCGCTGCACCATCGTACTTGAAGTGGAGGGTGCACCACCTGCTCAGACCGCACGCGCGGGCAAACGACTGCCAGCCGCGGGCCAGGTCTACGTTGCCCGCGGCGGAGACCTCCACCGCGACCCACTAAGCCTTGCTGCAGCAACCGTCGGCCTACAGCTAGAGGTCACCAGGACCCGGGGTCGGCAGCTCGCCAGCAAAGGAGCGCGGAAACTGAAGCCAGGTGCCGGCCGGGTTCTCCGACCACACAACGAACTCCAACAGCACCTCCGCCGAGTGGAAGCACGGCCGAGGAGGCCGAGCACCATGGCGCGCCTCCCTTCGTTAACGGGACTGCCACGTCTCGGGCGGCTTCCGCTGTGCAAAGGGACGCCGCCGCGGCCACCGGGGACGGTGCCGGGCCCGAAAGAAGTTCGCCCGCGCCCACGAGGGACCACAGCGGGGGTTGCGGCGTGCTTGCGGGGGCGACCACGCCACCTCTTAGGCGGTGGCGAGCCAGGCCCCTCCTGGCGAGCCTTCCCCTTCTCTGAGGCCGAGAACCTCTTCACCGGCACCATGAGTATCGCTGCAAGGCAGTGGAGCAAGGAGGAAGATGAAGAAGCGGATGGAACGGAGGAAGAGATGAGTGACGGGGGCTCCGCCCCCCTCCTCATTTATAGCCAGAAGGAGGCCAACCTTCGACCTCCGCGATCGCAGGTAATGATGGTTTTTCTGCATGCACCAGGGACTCATCAAGTCGGGCAGTTGCCGAGGCAGCGTGGGGAAGTGGAGACGCCCACATCCCGTCAGTAGCCACGCGTCAATTGAGGCCGCAGGCTATTGGGGCCCGCGGCGCTCCGCACTTGCCCTTTGGCTTCGCCCCAAAGCCAAGTCCGAGCGCGCCTTGGACCCGGGAGCTACTGTCGGCGTCCTAGGAACGGGGGTCCCCAGACTTGCCTGCCTGCGGCCCATGACGCAGCTCCACCAACGGCCTGGTACGGCCCATCTTCATCAGCAACCACTCAAGACCCTCGCGAGGGGCCAAGCCTCGCGAGGCGGGCGACACAAGACCTCCTCAGGGGCAGCCTCACTAGGCTGGCTCCCGAGGGGCAGAGATATCTATGCAAGGGGCACCTCGCGAGGTGCGCGTGACATGAGCCGTGACGATCAAGGCCAGATGGGCACCAGCGGGCGTAGAGTACCAGTTGCCTCTTTGGTGCTAAAGGGGAAGCGCAGGCGAGGAGTCCCGAGGCATCAGGCAAAGGTTTCCATATCGGTGCAACGAGACCAAGACCAGCAGGACGGCAGGACGGAGGTCACCGCGGAGCCCACGGCGGCGTCACCACAAGAGCCTTTGGCAGGCGAAGACCACCTTTTGTCAGGATAGCTTGTACTAGCTGTCTCCCTTCAAAATTGGCCGTTGTGGGATCCCTTCCTACCTAACATTTGGGAAGAGGACCAGGGCCTCTATAAATAGGACTAGCCACCACCCTAGCAAGGGACGGATCAGTCAGACCATCCTCATACACACCAGCTCACCGAGCTCAAGAACACCTCTCCTCAGGAGGCTATTCATCCCTTGTACTTGTTCATCCTCAGCCTACAAGGCAATCCACCACACCACACTAGAGTAGGGTATTACACCACAACGGTGGCCCAAACCAGTATAGACCCTCATGTCTCTTGTTCTTTGGGTTCGTCGAGCTAGGCCTTGAGATCGTTGCGAGAGCGAGCTAGGGAGAGAGAGATCTTCGTGCGCATGCTAGTGTTTGAACCTCAAGGGTTTGCGGGAACCCATAATCCGACAGATTCCTTGTATTTCACTCTAGATGATGACTCTGCCGTGCAGTATATCAAGGTAAACCTATCGAGGGTGATTCCTCGGGTTTCACCTTGATGGTATGGACCTGAACCCCGACTATTACAATGATAAAGACGGGTCGGCCCCAAGGGTACCTGTGAGAGATAATGTGGCGAAACGACAGGGCAGGTGGAGACCACTGTAACGCCCATGATGCGGCTATATCTCTCACGTGTCGAGGCACGACTTGGAGGCATAACCGCATTGTAGGTTTTGTCGCAAGAAAGGTCATCTTCACACAATCCCATGTAATGAACAAGAATGGGATAAAGAGAGTTGGCTTACAATTGCCACTTCACACAAATAACAAGTTAAGCATACATCATCCAGAGTACAATCAAGGTCTGACTACAGAACCAAAATAAAAGAAGACAGCCCCAAATGCTAGATCCCCGATCATCCCAACTGGGCTCCACTACTGATCATCAGGAAACGAAACATAGAAACGATCAAAGGTCCTCATCGAACTCCCACTTGAGCTCGTTGCGTCAACTGCACTGGTATCGTCGGCACCTGCAACTGTTTTGGTAGTATCTGGTGAGTCACGAGGACTCAGCAATCTCAAAACCCGCGAGATCAAGACTATTTAAGCTTATGGGTAGGAAAGGGTAATGGGGTGGAGCTGCAGCAAGCTCTAAGCGTATATGGAGGCTAACATACACAAATGAGAGCGAGAAGAGAAGCAACGCAATGGTCGTGAAGCTAGAAGTGATCCTGAAACTACTTACGTTCATGCATAACCCAAACCGTGTTCACTTCCCGGACTCCGCCGAAAAGAGACCATCACGGCTACACACGCGGTTGATGTATTTTAATTAAGTCAAGTTTCAAGTTCTCTAAACCGGACATTAACAAATTCCCATCTGCCACATAACCGCGGGCACGGCTCTCGAAAGTTTATACCCTGCAGGGGTGTCCCAACTTAGCCCATCACAAGCTCTCACGGTCAACGAAAGATATTCCTTCTCCCGGGAAGACCCGATCGGGCTTGGAATCCCGGTTACAAGACGTTTCGACAATGGTAAAACAAGACCAGCAAGACCACCCGACTGTGCTGACAAATCCCGATAGGAGCTGCACATATCTCGTTCTCAGGGCACACCGGATGAGCGAAGCGTACAGGTACCAACGTAACCCAAGTTGCCAAGGGACGGTCCTGCACGGTGCTCTAGTTTGGACCAACACTTAGAGGAGCACTGGCCCGGGGGGGTTAAAATAAAGATGACCCTCGGGCTCGCGAAAAGCCAAGGGAAAAGGCTTAGGTAGGCAAATGTAAAACCAAGGTTGGGCCTTGCTGGAGGAGTTTTATTCAAAGCGAACCGTCAAGGGGGTCCCATAAATCCCCAACCGCGTAAGGAACGCAAAATCAAGGAACATAACACCGGTATGACAGAAACTAGGGCGGCAAGAGTGGAACAAAACACCAGGCGTAAGGTCGAGCCTTCCACCCTTTACCAAGTATATAGATGCATTAATTAAATAAGAGATATTATGGTATCCCAAAATATCCATGTTCCAACATGGAACCAACTTCATCTTCACCTACAACTAGCAACGCTATAAGAAGGGCTGAGCAAAAGCGGTAACTTAGCCAAACAACGGTTTGCTAGGAAAGGATGGTTAGAGGCTTGACATGGCAATATGGGAGGCATGATATAGCAAGTGGTAGGTAGCGCAGCATAGCAATAGAGCGAACAACTAGCAAGCAAAGATAGAAGTGATTTCGAGGGTATGGTCATCTTGCCTGAAATCCAGCTAGGAAGAAGATCAAGTCCATGAAGAAGAGACGTAGTCGAACGAATCCTCACAACTCCGGAACAAAACCGAAGCTAACAAGAGAAGCAAACCAGAAAGAAGCAAACAACATGGTAAACAACCATCACATCAACATGGCATGATGCACAATCAAGTATGATGCATGTCCGGTTTAAATAGGCATGTCATGGCAATATGCACGAACAACACTACAAGTTAAGTGGAGCTCAATATGCAACGAGTTGCATATTGATGGAACTTCACAACAATTATTTAGTTCTCTCCTGTTTAGGTACTCGACAATATTAAATGTTATTAAACATAGCAAGGGGTGAAGCATATGAAAACTACCTAACTAGGCAAGTTTAAATGAGGCCGGAAACAACAACAACAAATCCGGAAAAACCTCATGTCATTTAGCAATTTAATGCAAACACAATTTTAAACATTTTAAATGTTGTTATCATGATGCGGATGACATATGCAAGTTTTAAGCAATTTTTTGAAAATGTTGACATGAGCATGTTATGAAGCATTTGGTCACCATGGCGGAACGAAAGGGGTGCCACGGCAACGACAACGAAAATGGTGCCACGACAACATTCGGATGATCCGACAATTCATCGAGATGTCGGTGCAAACGGAAGTGTGGGTGTGCAGAACATGCAAAAGATGGTGGGGTGATCCCAACAACCGGGTGTCCCACATGTCGGTGGCATGGCAAACGAGGAGGAACGTGCAATGAAAACTCGGACACGGTACAGGCACGAGCATCTCATACAACACATGCATTCGTTCTCGGAAAGTCGTCTCGGTGGTTATACCTTCGAAGCGTGTAATCGGGACGGTTCGGGTTTGATGGGATGTAGTTGTTCAGAGGCCGTCGTGGGAAGTAGTTGTACTATCAGTCCTCGGTGACGGAAGTGGAAGTAGTGGTACACGATGACGGTAGTGGCACATCTTTGTAGTGGAACTTGGGCGTAGTGGTACACGTTTTCGTAGAGGGACTTGACGAATCCGAGTAACTTGGGGTCGACGGTGGTCGTTCACGTTCATAGTCGCACAAGTTTCCGTAGATGTTTGGGGTCACGGCGAGGAACTCGGCATTTTGGTGCGGTGTAGGGGTACATGTCGAAGGTCGTCATGGTACTTGGCGTTTCGGTCAGTACTCGTCCGAGCATCCGTGTGGTCTTAGCCGGTGGTGTACTTGGCGAATCCAGATGTATTGGTAGTGGTACTTGGCGAATTCCACGCTCGGTGACCATTGGACTTGGCGTCAACAGCAACAGGGGCGCGATGCAGGAGGCTGGTTCCGAGCGGGACTTGAAGCGGCAGTGGCGGGAACTTGGCACGGCGGTCTCGCGAGGCATGGGGAGGCTTGAGGCGGCAGCGTCGAGGAGGAAGACCGGCGACGCAGCTGCGGCCACCGAGAGGCGTGGCTTCGACGGGCAGGGTCGGAGACGATGTGCAGAAGGGCGGCGAGGGACTCGGCGATAGGGACGGCCTGAAACTGCTGCTGGTGGCGCTCGTGGCCATGGGACGCGGAAGCCGAGGTCGAAGGCGAGGCGCGGTGGAGGTCCGAGCGCGGCGTCGGCGAGAGGGTGCTGGCGCATGGTGGTGGTGGTGGGGAGCTCCGGCAACAACGAGCTGCAGGAGGTTGGCCTTGGAGCGTCAGTGCTCGAGGCGAGGAGAAGGAGACGACGCAGACAAAGTCGTGGGGGCGCGGGGACCTGCTCCGTTGAGGCAGAAGGAGGCCGGGGCAGGAGTGGCGCGGGTTGGCGAGGTGGTAGCGGGGGCTCCAGACGGCGCGGAGGCAGAGAGGCGCAACGATGATGGTTTCAGGCCGGATCGAGGAGGAGGGAGGCGAGGGGATCGGGCGCAGGGAGCTCCTCTCCCTGGCTCGATGCGTGCGTGTGTGTGTGGCGGCGGGCAGAGGGAACGAGAGGGAGAGGTATCGAGCAGGGGGGTCGGGCTAGGGTTAGATAGGGGCTGCTGGGCCTTAGGGGATCGTTGGGCCAGGGAGGCCGGCCCAGCGGAGAGGGAAACGACCAGAGGCCTGGTCGCCTGGTGAAAAGAAAAGAAAAAAAGGTTTTCTCATTGGAAAATAAAAGAGGGGCTAAAGGATTTATTTGGAGGTCTAAATAAATCCTAATTTAACTGAAATTTGGCAAGCGACCTCACTGGAATATATCAAGGCTCCACAAGAAGAATTGGAGTCAAAAGGAGAATAGAGCAAAGATGTGAATATTCGGAAACGAAAGGAACTTTAAAATGCAAGTGGGTTGTGGTTAATTCCAAATTAATGGAATAATTATTTTATAGCTCCCTAATAATATTGGGAGGATATATGTTATAAAGAGAAATCACCATGTGAATTCCCTCGAATTAAATAGATCAAAAGATCTATGCAATTTATTTAGTTGAGGTTTTAAAAATTAAATGACATGCTGGCATGATGACATGATGCAATGCAACATACAAATAAAACACACAGCGGTCACACAAAACATGGAAGGCATCTGGAGCGTCGGTCTCGGGGCGTCACAACCACCTAGTAAAGAGGTGGGCCTGTTCCCTGGTCGTGGGCCGCGAGTTACCCAGCTGGAGAGACGGCCCTGGTCATCTCCGCGAGATGCTAATAATACACTAATGGATTTGGGTATTTGACCTGAGTTGGCCGTTGGCCTATATGCACTAACCGCCGCGCGGGACAATGGTATATGGGACCCTCGGTGTCGTACGTTCCCTTTGAAAGTAATCCATATGTCATAGTTCAGAGATGTGGGCTGATTGTTGTTGGGAAACGTAGCATGCAATTTCAAAAAAAAATCCTACGCTCACGCAAGATCTATCTAGGAGATGCAAAGCAACTAGAAGGGGAGAGTGTGTCTACGTACCCTCGTAGACCGAAAGTGGAAGCGTTTGACAACGTGGTTGATGTAATCGAACTTCTTCTCATTCCGACCGATCAAGCACCGAACGTACGACACCTCCGAGTTCTGCACACGTTCAGCTCGATGACGTCCCTCGGACTCTTGATCCAGCAAAGTGTCGAGGAAGTAGATGAGTTCTGTCAGCACGACGGTGTGGTGACGGTGATGGTGAAGTGATCCGCGCAGGGCTTCGCCTAAGCACTACAAGAATATGATCTAGGGTGTAATCTGTGGAGGGAGGCGCCGCACATGGCTAACAAATGTTGCTGTGTGTTCTAGGTGCCTCCCTCCCCTCATATATATTAGTGGGAGGGAGAGGGAGCAGCCAAGGGGGGCGCCCTAAGTAGGCTGAATCCTACTTGGGGTTCCTCCCCAATTCGGCCCCCCTTTTCCTTTTTCACTGGAGGAGGGAGGAGGGAAGGAAGGGGGACGCCGAATCCCTCCCCTTCCTTCTCTCTTCCCCTCTTTCCTTTCTCCTCTGGTGCGGCCCATATGGGGGGTGCAGCAGCCCCTGCTGGCTGCTGCGTTTCCCCTCTTGGCCCATTAGGCCCATATCTTTGCCGGGGGGTGCCCGGAACCCCTTCCGGTGACCCGATATGTACTCGGTACCATCCAGAACACTTCCGTTGTTCGAATACTATCGTCCAATATATCAATCTTTACCTATCGACCATTTAGAGACTCCTCGTCATGTCCGTGATCTCATCTAGGACTCCGAACAACATTTGGTCACTAAATCACATAACTCGTATAATATAAAATCGTCATCGAACGTTAAGCATGCGGACCCTACGGGTTCGAGAACTATGTAGACATGACCGAGACACCTCTCTGGTCAATAACCAATAGTGGAACCTGGATGCTCATATTGGTTCCTACATATTCTACGAAGATCGTTATCGGTCGAACCGTAATGACTACATACGTTATTCCCTTTGTCATCGGTATGTTACTTGCCCGAGATTCGATCGTCGGTATCTTCATACCTAGTTCAATCTCGTTATCGGCAAGTCTCTTTACTCATTACATAATACATCATCCCACAACTAACTCATTAGTCACATTGCTTGCAAGGCTTCTTATGATGTGCATTACCGAGAGGGCCCAAAGATACCTCTCCAATACTCGGAGTGACAAATCTAATCTTGATCTATGCCAACCCAATAAACACCTTCGGAGATACCTGTAGAGCATCTTTATAATCACCCAGTTACGTTGTGACGTTTGATAGCACAAAAGGTATTCCTCCGGTATCCGGGAGTTGCATAATCTCATAGTCGAAGGAATATGTATTTCACATGAAGAAAGCAATAGCAATAAAACTTAACGATCAATATGCTAAGCAAACGGATGGGTCTTGTCCATCACATCATTCTCCTAATGATGTGATCCCGTTCATGAAATGACAACACATGTCTATGGTTAGGAAACTTAACCATCTTTGATTAACAAGCTAGTCTAGTAGAGGCTTACTAGGGACACGGTGTTTTGTCTATGCATCCACACATGTATCAAGTTTCCGGTTAATACAATTCTAGCATGAATAATAAAAATTTATCATGATATAAGGAAATATAAAATAACAACTTTATTATTGCCTCTAGGGCATATTTCCTTCAGTCTCCCATTTGCACTAGAGTCAGTAATCTAGATTACATTGTAATGATTCTAACACCCATGGAGTCTTCGTGTTGATCTTGTTCTGCTCGTGAAAGAGGCTTAGTCAACGGGTCTGCCACATTCAGATCCGTATGTATTTTGCAAATCTCTATGTCTCCCTCCTTGACTTGATCACAGATGGAGTTGAAGAGTCCCTTGATGTGTTTGGTTCTTTTGTGAAATCTGGATTCCTTCGCCAAGGCAATTGCTCCAGTATTGTCACAAATGATTTTCATTGGACCCGATGCACTAGGTATTACACCTAGATCAGATATGAACTCCTTCATCTAGACTCCTTCATTTGTTGCTTCCGAAGCAGCTATGTACTCCGCTTCACACGTAGATCCCGCCACGACGCTCTGCTTGGAACTGCACCAACTGACAGCTCCACCATTCAATAAAAATACGTATCCGGTTTGTGACTTAGATTCATCTGGATCAGTGTCAGAGCTAGCATCGACGTAACCATTTACGACGAGCTCTTTTTCACCTCCATAAATGAGAAACATATCCTTAGTCCTTTTCAGGTACTTCAGGATGTTCGCGACTGTTGTCCAGTGATCCACTCCTGGATTACTTTGGTACCTCCCTGCTAGACTTATAGCAAGGCACACATTAGGTCTGGTACACACAATAGCATACATGATAGAACCTATGGCTGAGGCATAGGGAATGACTTTCATTTTCTCTCTATCTTCTGGAGTGGTCGTGCATTGAGTCTGACTCAACTTCACACCTTGTAACACAGGCAAGAACCCTTTCTTTGACTGATCCATTTTGAACTTCTTCAAAACCTTATCAAGGTATGTGCTTTGTGAAAGTCCAATTAAGGGTCTTGATCTATATCTATAGATCTTGATGCCCAAAATATAAGCCACTTCACCGAGGTCTTTCGTTGAAAAACTCTTATTCAAGTATCCTTTTATGCTATCCAGAAATTCTATATCATTTCCAATCAACAATATGTCATCCACATATAATATTAGAAATGCTACATAGCACCCACTCACTTTCTTGTAAATACAGGCTTCTCGGAAAGTCTGTATAAAACCATATGCTTTGATCACCTCATCAAAGCGTATATTCCAACTCCGAGATGCTTGCACTAGTCCATAAATGAATTGATGGAGCTTGCACACTTTGTTAGCACCTTTTGGATCGACAAAACCTTCTGGTTGCATCATATACAACTCTTCTTTAAGAAATCCATTAAGGAATGCAGTTTTGACGTCCATTTGCCAGATTTCATAATTATAAAATGCGGCAATTCCTAACATGATTCAGACAGACTTAAGCATCACTACAGGTGAGAAAGTCTCATCGTAGTCAACTCCTTGAACTTGTCGAAAACCTTTCGCGACAAGTCGAGCTTTGTAGACAGTAACATTACCATCAACGTCAATCTTCTTCTTGAAGATCCATTTATTCTCTATGGCTCGCAGATCATCGGGCAAGTCAACCAAAGTCCACACTTTGTTCTCATACATGAATCCTATCTCAGATTTCATGGCCTCAAGCCATTTATCGGAATCTGGGCTCATCATATCTTCTTCATAGTTCGTAGGTTCGTCATGGTCTAGTAATATGACTTCCAGAACAGGGTTACCATACCACTCTGGTGCGGAACGTGCTCTGGTTGCCCTACGAGGTTTTGTAGTAACTTGATCTGAAGTTTCATGATCATTATCATTAGCTTCCTCTCTAGTTGGTGTAGGCATCACGGGAACGGTTTTCAGTGATGAGCTACTTTCCAATTCGAGAGAAGGTACAATTACCTAATCAAGTTCTACTTTCCTCCTACTCACTTCTTTCGAGAGAAACTCCTTCTCTAAAAAGGATCCATTCTTAGCAACAAAGATGTTGCCTTCGGATCTGTGGTAGAAGGTGTACCCAATAGTTTCTTTTGGGTATCCTATGAAGACGAGCTTCTCCGATTTGGGTTCGAGCTTATCAGGCTGAAGCTTTTTCACATAAGCATCGCAACCCCAAACTTTCAGAAACGACAGCTTAGGTTTCTTGCCAAACCATAGCTCATACGGTGTCGTCTCAATGGGTTTAGACGGTGCCCTATTTAACATGAATGCGGCTATCTCTAATGCATAACCCCAAAACAATAGTGGTAAATCGGTAAGAGACATCATAGATCGCACCATATCTAATAAAGTACGGTTACGACGTTCGGACACACTAGTATGCTGTGGTGTTCCAGGTGGCGCGAGTTGTGAAACTATTCCACATTGTTTTAAATGAAGGCCAAACTCGTAACTCAAATATTCGCCTCCGCGATCAGATCATAGAAATTTTATTTTCTTGTTACGATGACTCTCCACTTCACTCTGAAATTCTTTGAACTTTTCAAATGTTTCAGACATGTGTTTCATTAAGTAGATACCCATATCTGCTCAAATCATCTGTGAAGGTTCGAAAATAATGATACCTGCCGCGAGCTCAACACTCATCGAACCGCATACATTGGTATGTATTATTTCCAATAAGTCATTAGCTCGCTCCATCGTTCCGGAGAACGGAGTTTTAGTCATCTTGCCCATGAGGCATGGTTCGCAAGTATCAAATGATTCATAATAAAGTGATTCCAAAAGCCCATCTGCATGGAGTTTCTTCATGCGCTTTACACCAATATGACCTAAACGGCAGTGCCACAAATATGTTGCACGATCATTATCAACTTTGCATCTTTTGGCATCAATATTATGAATATGTATATCACTACAATCGAGATTCAATAAAAATAGACCACTCTTCAAGGGTGCATGACCATAAAAGATATTACTCATATAAATAGAATATCATTATTCTCCGATTTAAATGAATAACCGTCTCACATTAAACAAGATCCAGATATAATGTTCATGCTCAACGCTGGTACCAAATAACAATTATTCATGTCTAAAACTAATCCTGAAGGTAGATGTAGAGGTAGCGTGCCGACGGTGATCACATCGACCTTGGAGCCATTCCCGACGCGCATCGTCACTTCGTCCTTAGCCAATCTTCGTTTAATCCGTAGCCCCTGTTTCGAGTTACAAATATGAGCAACCGAACCAGTATCAAATACCCAGGCGCTACTACAAGCATTAGTAAGGTACACATCAATAACAAGTATATCAAATATACCTTTGTTCACTTTGCCATCCTTCTTATCTGCCAAATACTTGGGGCAGTTCCGCTTCCAGTGACCAGTCCCTTTGTAGTAGAAGCACTCATTTTCAAGCTTAGGTCTAGCTTTGGGCTTCTTCCCGGGAGTGGCAACTTGCTTTCCATTCTTCTTGAAGTTTCCCTTCTTTCCCTTGCCCTTTTTCTTGAAACTAGTGGTCTTGTTAACCATCAACACTTGATGCTCCTTCTTGATTTCTACCTTCGCAGCTTTGAGCATTGCGAAGAGCTCGGGAATTGTCTTATCCATCGCTTGCATATTATAGTTCATCAAGAAGTCTTTGTAGCTTGGTGGCAATGATTGAAGAACTTTGTCAATAACACTATCATCTGGAAGATTAACTCCCAGCTGAGTCAAGTGATTATGATACCCAGACAATTTGAGTATGTGTTCACTGACAGAATTGTTCTCCTCCATCTTGCAGCTATAGAACTTTTTGGAGACTTCATATCTCACAACTGGGGCATTTGCTTGAAATATTAACTTCAACTCCTGGAACATCTCATATGGTCCATGATGACCCACAAGTATAGGGGATCAATTGTAGCTCTTTTCGATAAGTAAGAGTGTCGAACCCAACGAGGATCTGAAGGAAATGACAAGTAGTTTTTAGCAAGGTAATGTCAGCAAGTGCTGAAATTGTAAGTAGCGGAGTAGTTTGATAGCAAGATAGTTTGTAACGAGCAAGTAACGATGTAGTAACAAAAGTGCAGCAAGGTAACCCAATCCTTTTGAGGCAAAGGACAGGCCAAAACGGTCTCTTATGATAAGCAAAGCGTGCTTGAGGGTACACGGGAATTTCATCTAGTCACTTTCAACATGTTGGTTCGATTTGTGTTCGCTACTTTGATAATTTGAGATGTGGGTGGACCGGTGCTTAGGTGTTGTTCTTACTTGAACAAACCTCCTACTTATGATTAACCCTCCCGCAAGCATCCGCAACTACGAGAAAAGTATTAAGAATAAATTATAACCATAGCATTAAACTTTTGGATTCAATCGGTCCCTTACGGAATAGCGCATAAACTGGGGTTTAAGCTTCTATCACTCTCGCAACTCATCATCTAATTGCTACTCCACAATGCATTCCCTTAGGCCCAAATATGGTGAAGTGTCATGTAGTCAACGTTCACATGTGAAAGTGCTAGTTATCGACTAGAGGGGGGTGAATAGGTGATTTTTATGAAAGTCTTCAAAACATGGAAGTTTCGAAGACAAACGGTAGAAATTAACCTATTAACATGCAGCGGAAGGTAGACTACACTATGCAAGCCATAGTCAAGTATTCAGTGAAGTGAAAGCACGAAGACTAATAGCAGCTAGGTAGTAATGATCAGGATGGAAGATAGTATGAAGCCAAACAACAATATAAGTCACACAGTGAAGTCAACCAGGTAACACAGGCAGGAAATGACTTCACAAAGACAAACTGTAAATAAAGAGAGGGAGAAGATAAAACCAGTCGCTTGGTGAGGACAAGGATTTGTTGGACCAGTTCCAGTTGCTGTGACAACTGTACGTCTGGTTAGGGAGGCTGAGATTTAACTCAGAAGACCATGTCTTCACCTTATTCCACTTGAGCTAAGGACACCCAGTCCTTGCCCAATCACTCTAGTAAGTCTTCAAGGTAGACTTCCAAACCTTCACAGACTTCGTTCACCGGCGATCCACAATGACTCTTGGATGCTCAGAACGCGACACCTAACCGGCTGGAGGATTCACAGTCCTCAAGTGTAACAAGTCTTCAGGTCACGCGGACAGAAAGACTTCAGTGATGCCTAACACTCTTTGGCTCTGGGTGTTTGGGCTTTGTCCTCGCAAGGATTTCTCTCTCTCAAAGGCTCTGGAGGTGGGTTGCTCTCAAACGACAAAAGTCGTGCACTAACTCTGAGCAGCCACCAATTTATGGTGTAGGGGGTGGGCTATTTATAGCCACTAGGCAACCCGACCTGATTTGTCCGAAATGACCCTGGGTCACTAAGGAACTGACACGTGTTCCAATGGTCAGATTTCAAACACACGCGGCAGCTTGACTTGGGCTAGAAGTAAAGCTGACTCATCCAGCTCTGGATAAGATTTGTTCTCATTGTCTTCGCTCGAAGACATAGGATTTGGTTGAGCATCACTTCAGTCACTCTGACTTTGTTCACTGGGACCCCACTTAACAGTACGGTGGTTCCTATGACTCAACAAGGAAGAAAAGGAAACAACGAAACATCAAAGTCTTCGCACTCCATAGTCTTCATGCGATGTCTTCTCATGTCATAGTCTTCAATGTGAATATCTTCACATACCACCTTTGTCTTCAATGTCTTCATACATTTTTAGGGGTCATCTTCGGTAGGTAAACCTAATCAATGAGGGACTACTACCTGTATTATCCTGCAATTCTCACAAACACATTAGTCCCTCAACCAGGTTTGACGTCAATACTCCAAAACCAACTAGGGGTGGCACTAGATGCACTTACAATCTCCCCCTTTTTGGTGATTGATGACAAATTGGTTGAAGTTTTCAACGGGGATAAAAGTATGTGAAATTGTAAAGGTTAAAGGTATTGTCTTCATAAGTAGCAACAGGCTCCCCCTGAAGATGTGCATATAAGTAATTTTCTTTTTGAATGCAAATGTACATGGCAGGTTGTACTTGTGAAGATCCTCTTCAACTTATGAAGACAATTCATCATGCATGATTTGATAATAACAAAGATAATGACATGCAAAATGAAAAATGGACGTCTGCAATGTGACTTTGTGCGGGATTTATCATCGCACATGCAGAATTTATCATCGCATCACAGAATAGCAAACAAGTAGCAGACGACCATCAAGTTTAAGTGTTACAACTCAAAGAACCAAATGTATCAAAAGAGAGAGTTGTAAACACTAGGCAAAATATAAAGCAACCGCCCATATGGACCCGCTTGAAGACTATCAACTCATATGCTTCTCCCCCTTTTGTCAGTAAGGACCAAAAAGGTTTGAAGACATAGAGCCTCTACTCGTTCCCAGAAGGAGTAGGAAAAGCAGCAGGGCCGTCGTTGGGGTTTGGCGGTGCAGAAGAACTTGGTGCAGTGTCGACACGCGCTGAAGTTGGAGGTGGTGAAGTAGCATCATCTTGGTCATCTATGACCCTGGCATTCACCGTTGCAGCTTAGGAGGAATAGTCAGAGTCTTCAAGAGAGGGAGTCCAACGCAAAATAGCACTCCTTGGAGGAGTGGAGTCAAACTTGAATCTTTCAGTGAAGCCATCGTCTTGAAGATCTGCTTCAGCACTCAGCAATGTCAGACTCTTCCATGACCTCCGACAGGTTTCATGAGTGACAAATGCATTCTTGGTGGCAAGATTGCAAATGCGATTGACGTCCACCAAGAGGCTTTGCATCTGCCGCTTCAGCCAATAGTGATGCTTATCCTGTTTCTGATGCAGGGCAACGAGAAGCTCTCGGTCATTGAGAACACGAGATCGCTTCCGAGGCCTTTGCGCAATAGTGCGTTCAGTGGCTTCAGTTTGAGCACGGTGAGGTAAGCGTGTATTGCCAGCCAAAGGATAAACACGAGTGACGGCCTGGACTCCTTCAATGGGCTGTGTGAAGCTTTGGTGATCAACATTGTGAAGACAAACAGGCTCCTTGGCAGGCTCTGGTATATGGCTTCAACTGACATATCAACCTCGGGCAAAAATAGCAGATGGTTGCGTGCAGAAGGCTGATAGTTGACGGCAGAGTGAAGCTTGATAAGGCGCATAACCCATAGAGCGTAGAACTTCAGACCAAAAAGATCAGAGCCTGATGCAGCCAATTGCCTGATAAAGAAGTCTTGAGCATTGAAGCTGATGCCATTGAAGATGTAAAAGACCAATGTCTTCATCGCTCCTTCAAGCTTTGCTGCAGAAGAATGTCCCTTGATGGGCCATAGAGTTCGCCTTATGATATGATAGATTGTTCGGGGCAGATACTCTAGGTCTTCAACAAAGAATTCTCTTGGGTATTCAGCGTCGCATGGCAGAGGCTTCATCATGCTCAGCATTTGGCTCATGTTAGGCTCTGGCTTCTGAAAGATGATGTCTAATGCATTGCGGTGAAGCTGACAACCAGGCTCGAAGAGTTCACCTGGAGTGGGCAGGCCAATCAGCTCAATGATATCAAGAGCTTTGGCCTCATGATGGACATTGCCTGTCATCCACTCAAGGACCCAAGTTTCGGATCCCTGTTGTAGCCGCGAATGTGGAGGGTAGCATAAAATTGTAGCAGAAGCTCTTCATTCCAATGCTCCTTGTCAGTCACAAAGTTCAGAAGTCCAGCATCACGGAAGCAGTCAAGGGCTTCTTCAAGGCAGGGCAGTCCAGCAATGGCTTCACAGTCTAGACGCATATGTGGGAAGATGTGCCCTTGGTCATAGAGAACACAAGAATAGTAGCTGCGCTGCTGATAGCTCCAGAACCGATCAGACGAAATCCTTGGCTTGGAATAAGGGTTCTTGGCACTATCAAAGAAAGTGTTGTGCACAATGAAGCCATTTGCATTGAACGACCCTGGTGAAGTTGCAGTACCTGGAAACCTGGGCAACCTTGGCTTCGGCTTCTGGACCTAAGGCCTGTGCTCGACATGATAGTTAAATTGCGGACCAGCAGCAGGTGGAGGAACCAGAATGGGCCATCGGACTGTAACCAGCTGACCACGATCAAATGCTTGCTCGATAGTGTGAGGCCTTGGAGGTGGTACAAGAGCAGTGGTAGTGGCAGTGACTTCAGGCTGCAGATTTGCATCAGGTGCAGCATTGACTTCAGGTGCAATCACTTCGGGCACCACATTAACTTCAGGCGCCACATTAGCTTCAGCCATGACAAAATCATTGGCTTCAGTGTTGGTGTTGGTGGTCGCCTCAATGTTATCAACCTCCACTCGAGTAGCTGGAGGGTCGGACACGTTCTCCTCGAGAACAACTTCAGGGTTGGTTGGGGGTGTAGCAACACGTTCTTCTTCATTTCCTTGCTCTTCTTGTTCATCGGCTGATGCAGCCGGAATATCGTCAGCCTCTTTGGCTTCAGACTCGGGGATGTTCGCAGTAGAAGAGGCTTGATACGTCTCCAACATATCTATAATTTTTGATTGTTCCATGCTATATTATATTCTGTTTTGGACATTATTGGGCTTTATTATACACTTTTATATTATTTTTGGACTAACAATTAACCGGAGGCCCAGCCTAGAATTGTTGTTTTTTGCCTATTTCAGAGTTTCGCAGAAAAAGAATATCAAACGGAGTCCAAACGGAATGAAACCTTCGGGAACGTGATTTTCGGAACGAACGTGATCCAGAGGACTTGGACCCTACGTCAAGACAACAACCAAGAGGGCACGAGGCAGGGGGCGCGCCTACCCCCCCCCCCAGGCGCGCCCTCCACCCTCGTGGGCCCCACGTTGCTCCACCGACGTACTCCTTCCTCCTATATATACCTACGTACCCCCAAACTACCAGATACGGAGCCAAAAACCTAATTCCACCGCCGCAACCTTCTGTACCCGTGATATCCCATCTTGGGGCCTTTTCTGGAGCTCCGCCGGAGGGGGCATCGATCACGGAGGGCTTCTACATCAACACCATAGCCTCTCCGATGATGTGTGAGTAGTTTACCTCAGACCTTCGGGTCCATAGTTATTAGCTAGATGGCTTCTTCTCTCTTTTTGGATCTCAATACAATGTTCTCCCCCTCTCTCATGGAGATCTATTCGATGTAATCTTCTTTTGCGGTGTGTTTGTTGAGACCGATGAATTGTGGGTTTATGATCAAGTTTATCTATGAAAAATATTTGAATCTTCTCTGAATTCTTTTATGTATGATTGGTTATCTTTGCAAGTCTCTTCGAATTATCAGTTTGGTTTGGCCTACTAGATTGATCTTTCTTGCAACGGGAGAAGTGCTTAGCTTTGGGTTCAATCTTGCGGTGTCCTTTCCCAGTGACAGTAGGGGCAGCAAGGCACGTATTGTATTGTTGCCATCAAGGATAACAAGATGGGGTTTATATCATATTGCATGAGTTTACATCATGTCATCTTGCTTAAAGCGTTACTCTGTTCTTATGAACTTAATACTCTAGATGCATGCTGGATAGCGGTCGATGTGTGGAGTAATAGTAGTAGATGTAGGCAGGAGTCGGTCTACTTCTCTCGGACGTGATGCCTATATACATGATCATACCTAGATATTCTCATAACTATGCTCAATTCTATCAATTGCTCAACAATAATTTGTTCACCCACCGTAATACTTATGCTCTTGAGAGAAGCCACTAGTGAAACCTTTGGCCCCCGGGTCTATTTTCCATCATATTAATCTTCCAACACTTAGTTATTTTTATCGCCTTCTATTTTACTTTGCATCTTTATCATAAAAATACCAAAAATATTATCTTATCATATCTATCAGATCTCACTCTCGTAAGTGACCGTGTAGGGATTGACAACCCCTTATCGCGTTGGTTGCGAGGATTTATTTGTTTGTGTAGGTGCGAGGGACTCGTGCGTGGCCTCCTACTGGATTGATACCTTGGTTCTCAAAAACTGAGGGAAATACTTACGCTGCTTTACTGCATCACCCTTTCCTCTTCAAGGGAAAACCAACGCAATGCTCAAGAGGTAGCAAGAAGGATTTCTGGCGCCGTTGCCGGGGAGGCTTACGCGAAGTCAAGTCAAGATTTGTACTCCCGACAACGAGCCATTTCTGGCGCCATTGCCGGGGAGTCTACGCAAAAGTCAACACACCAAGTACCCATCACAAACCCTTATCTCCCGCATTATATTATTTGCCATTTGCCTCTCGTTTTCCTCTCCCCCACTTCACCCTTGCCGTTTTATTCGCCCTCTCTTTTCCGTTCGCCTCTTTTTTGTTTGCTTCTTGTTTGCTCGCGTGTTGGATTGCTTGCTTGTCACGATGGCTCAAGATAATACTAAATTGTGTGATTTCACCAATACCAACAACAATGATTTTCTTAGCACTCCGATTGCTCCTCTTACTGATATTGAATCTTGTGAAATCAATGCTGCTTTGGTGAATCTTGTCATGAAAGATCAATTCGCCGGCCTTCCTAGTGAAGATGCCGCTACCCATCTAAATAGCTTCGTTGATTTGTGTGATATGCAAAAAAAGAAAGATGTGGACAGTGATATTGTTAAATTTAAGTTATTTCCTTTTTCGCTTAGAGATCGTGCTAAAGCTTGGTTTTCATCTTTGCCTAAAAATAGTATTGATTCATGGAATAAGTGCAAAGATACTTTTATCTCTAAGTATTTTCCTCCCACTAAGATTATCTCTCTTAGAAACGATATTATGAATTTTAAGAAACTTGATCATGAACATGTTGCACAAGCTTGGGAGAGGATGAAATTAATGATACGTAATTGCCCTACGCATGGTTTGAATTTTGGATGATTATACAAAAAAATTATGCCGGATTGAATTTTGCTTCTAGAAATCTTTTAGATTCGGCCGTGGGAGGCACTTTTATGGAAATCACTTTAGGAGAAGCTACTAAACTCCTAGATAATATTATGGTTAATTATTCTCAATGGCACACTGAAAGATCTACTAATAAAAAAGTGCATGCGATAGAAGAAATTAATGTTTTGAGTGGAAAGATGGATGAACTTATGAAATTATTTGCTAATAAAAGTGTTTCTTCCGATCCTAATGATATGCCTTTGTCTACTTTGATTGAGAATAATAATGAATCTATGGATGTGAATTTTGTTGGTAGGAATAATTTTGGTAACAACGCGTATAGAGGAAACTTTAATCCTAGGCCGTACCCTAGTAATTCCTCTAATAATTATGGTAATTCCTACAACAATTCTTATGGAAATTTTAATAAGATGCCCTCTGAATTTGAGACTAGTGTTAAGGAATTTATGAATTCGCAAAAGAATTTCAATGCTTTGCTTGAAGAAAAATTGCTTAAAGTTGGTGAATTGGCTAGGAACGTTGATAGAATTTCCCTTGATGTTGATTCTTTAAAACTTAGATCTATTCCACCTAAGCATGATATCATTGTGTCTCTCAAAGCCATGAGAATTTCCATTGATGAGTGCAAAGAAAGAACCGCTAGGATGCGTGCTAAGAAAGATTGCTTTGTGAAAGCGTGTTCTTCTAGTTTCTATGAAAATAAAGATGAAGATCTAAAAGTTATTGATGTGTCCCCTATTAAATCTTTGTTTTGCAATATGAATCTTGATAATGATGGGACTGAATATGATCCACCTTTACCTAGAAGGCGTTCCAAAAATTCAGAGTTTTTAGATCTTGATGCTAAAATTGATAAAAGTGGGTTTGAAGAGATCAAAACTCTAGATATTAATGAACCCACTATTTTGGATTTCAAGGAATTTAATTATGATAATTTTTCTTTAATAGATTGTATTTCCTTGTTGCAATCCGTGCTAAATTCTCCTCATGCTTATAGTCAAAATAAATCCTTTACCAAACATATCGTTGATGCTTTGATGCAATCTTATGAAGAAAAACTTGAGTTGGAAGTTTCTATCCCTAGAAAACTTTATGATGAATGGGAACCTACTATTAAAATTAAAATTAAAGATCATGAATGCTATGCTTTGTGTGATTTGGGTGCTAGTGTTTCCACGATTCCAAAAACTTTATGCGATTTAGTAGGTTTCCGTGAATTTGATGATTGCTCTCTAAACTTGCACCTTGCGGATTCCACTATTAAGAAACCTATGGGAAGAATTAATGATGTTCTTATTGTTGCAAATAGGAATTATGTGCCCGTAGATTTTATTGTTCTTGATATAGATTGCAATCCTTCATGTCCTATTATTCTTGGTAGACCTTTCCTTAAAACGATTGGTGCAATTATTGATATGAAGGAAGGGAATATTAGATTCCAATTTCCATTAAGGAAAGGCATGGAACACTTCCCTAGAAAGAAAATAAAATTACCTTATGAATCTATTATGAGAGCCACTTATGGATTGCCTACCAAAGATGGCAATACCTAGATCTATCCTTGCTATTATGCCTAGCTAGGGGCGTTAAACAATAGCGCTTGTTGGGAGGCAACCCAATTTTATTTTTAGTTTTTTTCTTTTTGCTTCTGTTTAGGAATAAATCTTTGATCTATCCTCTGGTTAGATGTCTTTTTATGTTTTAATTAGTGTTTGTGCCAAGTTTAACCTATAGGATCTTCTTGGATGATAGTTATTTGATCTTGCTGAAAATTCCAGAAACTTTCTGTTCACGAAAAAAATTGTTAAAAATCACCAGGACGTGATAAAATATGGATTCCAATTTCTTCTGATCAATAAACAAATTATCTAGGTCGTCCTATTTTTTTAGATTTTTTGGAGTTCCAGAAGTTTGCGTTAGTTACAGATTACTACAGACAGTTTTGTTTTTGACAGATTCTGTTTTTCGTGTGTTGTTTGCTTATTTTGATGAATCTATGGCTAGTAAAAGAGTTTATAAATCATAGAGAAGTTGGAATACAGTAGGTTTAACACCAATATAAATAAATAATGAGTTCATTACAGTACCTTGAAGTGGTCTTTTGTTTTCTTTCGCTAACGGAGCTCACGAGATTTTCTGCTGAGTTTTGTGTTGTGAAGTTTTCAAGTTTTGGGTGAAAGATTTGATGGATTATGGAACAAGGAGTGGCAAGAGCCTAAGCTTGGGGATGCCCATGGCACCCCAAGATAATCTAAGGACACCTAAAAGCCAAAGCTTGGGGATGCCCCGGAAGGCATCCCCTCTTTCGTCTACTTCCATCGGTAACTTTACTTGGAGCTATATTTTTATTCACCACATGATATGTGTTTTGCTTGGAGCGTCTTGTATGATTTGAGTCTTTGCTTTTTAGTTTACCACAATCATCTTTGCTGTACACACCTTTTGAGAGAGACACACATGATTCGGAAATTATTAGAATACTCTATGTGCTTCACTTATATCTTTTGAGTTATATAGTTTTTGCTCTAGTACTTCACTTATATCTTTTAGAGCACGGTGGTGGTTTTGTTTTATAGAAACTATTATTCTCTCATGCTTCACTTAGATTATTTTGAGAGTCTTAAACAGCATGGTAATTTGCTTAAATAATCCTAATATGCTAGGTATTCAAGACTAGTAAAAACTTTCTTATGAGTGTGTTGAATACTAAGAGAAGTTTGATGCTTGATGATTGTTTTGAGACATGGAGGTAGTGATATCAAAGTTGTGCTAGTTGAGTAGTTGTGAATTTGAGAAATACTTGTGTTGAAGTTTGCAAGTCCCGTAGCATGCACGTATGGTAAACGTTATGTAACAAATTTGAAACATGAGGTGTTCTTTGATTGTCCTCCTTATGAGTGGCGGTCGGGGACGAGCGATGGTCTTTTCCTACCAATCTATCCCCCTAGGAGCATGCGCGTAGTGCTTGGTTTTTGATGACTTGTAGATTTTTGCAATAAGTATGTGAGTTCTTTATGACTAATGTTGAGTCCATGGATTATACGCACTCTCACCTTTCCATCATTGCTAGCCTCTTCGGTACCGTGCATTGCCCTTTCTCACATTGAGAGTTGGTGCAAACTTCGCCGGTGCATCCAAACCCCGTGATATGATACGCTCTTTCACACATAAACCTCCTTATATCTTCCTCAAAACAGCCACCATACCTACCTATTATGGCATTTCCATAGCCATTCCGAGATATATTACCATGCAACTTTCCACCGTTCCGTTTATCATGACACGTTCATCATTGTCATATTGCTTTGCATGATCATGTAGTTGACATAGTATTTGTGGCAAAGCCACCATTCATAATTCTTTCATACATGTCACTCTTGGTTCATTGCATATCCCGGTACACCGCCGGAGGCATTCATATAGAGTCATACTTTGTTCTAGTATTGAGTTGTAATCATTGAGTTGTAAATAAATAGAAGTGTGATGATCATAATTTTCTAGAGCATTGTCCCAAGTGAGTAAAAAAGGAGAAAGGCCATAAAAAAGAAGAAGGCCCAAAAAATGAGAGAAAAAGAGAGAAGGGGCAATGTTACTATCCTTTTTACCACACTTGTGCTTCAAAGTAGCACCATAATCTTCATGATAGAGAGTCTCTTGTTTTGTCACTTTCATATACTAGTGGGAATTTTTCATTATAGAACTTGGCTTGTATATTCCAACAATGGGCTTCCTCAAGTGCCCTAGGTCTTCGTGAGCAAGCAAGTTGGATGCACACCCACTTAGTTTCTTTTGTTGAGCTTTCATATATTTATAGCTCTAGTGCATCTGTTGCATGGCAATCCCTACTCCTTGCATTAACATCAATCGATGGGCATCTCCATAGCTCATTGATTAGCCTCTTTGATGTGAGACTTTCTCCCTTTTTGTCTTCTCCACATAACCCCCATCATTATATTCTATTCCACCCATAGTGCTATATCCATGGCTCACGCTCATGTATTGCGTGAAAGTTGAAAAGGTTTGAGATTACTAAAGTATGAAACAATTGCTTGGCTTGTCATCGGGGTTGTGCATGATGAGAGCATTCTTGTGTGACGAAAATGGAGCATGACTAAACTATACGATTTTGTAGGGATGAACTTTCTTTGGCCATGTTATTTTGAGAGGACATAATTGCTTAGTTAGTATGCTTGAAGTATTATTATTTTTATGTCAATATTGAACTTTTATCTTGAATCTTTCGGATCTGAATATTCATACCACAATTAAGAAGAATTACATTGAAATTATGCCAAGTAGCATTCCACATCAGAAATTCTATTTTTATCATTTACGTACTCGAGGACGAGCAGGAATTAAGCTTGGGGATGCTTGATACGTCTCCAACGTATCTATAATTTTTTATTGTTCCATGCTATATTATATTCTGTTTTGGACATTATTGGGCTTTATTATACACTTTTATATTATTTTTGGGACTAACCTATTAACCGGAGGCCCAGCCCAGAATTGTTGTTTTTTGCCAATTTCAGAGTTTCGCAGAAAAAAAGAATATCAAACGGAGTCCAAACGGAATGAAACCTTCGGGAACGTGATTTTTGGAACGAACGTGATCCAGAAGACTTGGACCCTACGTCAAGACATCAACCAGGAGGGCACGAGGTAGGGGGCGCGCCTACCCCCCCCCCCCCCCAGGCGCGCCCTCCACCCTCGTGGGCCCCATGTTGCTCCACCGACGTACTCCTTCCTCCTATATATACCTACGTACCCCCAAACTACCAGATACGGAGCCAAAAACCTAATTCCACCGCCGCAACCTTTTGTACCCGTGAGATCCCATCTTGGGGCCTTTTCCGGAGCTCCGCCGGAGGGGGCATCGATCACGGAGGGCTTTTACATCAACACCATAGCCTCTCCGATGATGTGTGAGTAGTTTACCTCAGACCTTTGGGTCCATAGTTATTAGCTAGATGGCTTCTTCTCTCTTTTTGGATCTCAATACAATGTTCTCCCCCTCTCTCGTGGAGATCTATTTGATGTAATCTTCTTTTGCGGTGTGTTTGTTGAGACAGATGAATTGTGGGTTTATGATCAAGTTTATCTATGAACAATATTTGAATCTTCTCTGAATTCTGATTGGTTATCTTTGCAAGTCTCTTCGAATTATCAGTTTGGTTTGCCTACTAGATTGATCTTTCTTGCAATGGGAGAAGTGCTTAGCTTTGGGTTCAATCTTGCGGTGTCCTTTCCCAGTGACAGTAGGGGCAGCAAGGCACGTATTGTATTGCTGCCATCGAGGATAACAAGATGGGGTTTATATCATATTGCATGAGTTTATCCCTCTACATCATGTCATCTTGCTTAAAGCGTTACTCTGTTCTTATGAACTTAATACTCTAGATGCATGGTGGATAGCGGTCGATGTGTGGAGTAATAGTAGTAGATGCAGGCAGGAGTCGGTCTACTTGTCTCGGACGTGATGCCTATATACATGATCATACCTAGATATTCTCATAACTATGCTCAATTCTATCAATTGCTCAACAGTAATTTGTTCACCCACCGTAATACTTATGCTCTTGAGAGAAGCCACTAGTGAAACCTATGGCCCC
The DNA here is from genome assembly GCF_018294505.1 of Triticum aestivum. NCBI lineage: Eukaryota > Viridiplantae > Streptophyta > Magnoliopsida > Poales > Poaceae > Triticum > Triticum aestivum. Next base: position 321,902,415 of record NC_057805.1, read on the forward strand.
CGGGTCTATTTTCCATCATATTAATCTTCCAACACTTAGTTATTTTTATTGCCTTCTATTTTACTTTGCATCTTTATCATAAAAATACCAAAAATATTATCTTATCATATCTATCAGATCTCACTCTCGTAAGTGGCCGTGTAGGGATTGACAACCCCTTATCGCGTTGGTTGCGAGGATTTATTTGTTTGTGTAGGTGCGAGGGACTCGTGCGTGGCCTCCTACTGGATTGATACCTTGGTTCTCAAAAACTGAGGGACATACTTATGCTACTTTACTGCATCACCCTTTCCTCTTCAAGGGAAAACCAACGCAGTGCTCAAGAGGTAGCAAGGCTTCAGGAAATACTTGGCGTGATACTGATTGGTGCTCTTCTCCTTCTGGAACACTTGACAAAGTGACTTGTGGCCTGGGTCCTTTACGAAGCCTGCGGAATGCTGGCGACGCTTGTGGAGATGGAGTAGGTTGGGCCTCAAAGTCATCATCTTCAAGCACCGGAGTGGTGACTTGAGTTGGGGGAGTAGCTGGCGTTTCTTCTTCACGGGGGGAGTCTTGAGGGTGATCAACCCATGAATCATTCTGAGCGATTGGCGTCAAAGGACGACCAATGCTGATGAGTTCGCTGTTCGTGAGAACAGGCGATGATACCACATTTTGCTCGATCTGAGGAAGGACTTCATCATCTTCTACATTGTCATGTTGACCAATGTCTTCAGCTGCGGTGGGGTCAACAGCTGGAATTTCTACAGCTTCAAGAGCCTGTGTGGAAGCAGGCTCATGAACTATCATACGAGGCTCTTGAAGTGCAGATGTAGGACGAGCAACAGAAATTGGCTCGACGACAAGGGGCTCTGTGGGAGCAGCCCGATCTTTCTTTGTGGTTTTACGCTTCTTGGCAGGTAGAGCATCGTCAGTGGTGTTCTTGGTCTTGCGCTTTCTGGCTTTGGCTTCAGTTGCCCTTGTTTTCTTGAGCTCTGAAGCCACTGTGGGGACCTTAGGCTTCACGCCTGTCATACTAGCGGGGAAGACAATGCGAGGTTCTTCCTGCCTGGATGCTTCAGCTTGGTCCACAGTAGGCTTCTTCTGCTTGGCAGCCATCTTGGGGTCGATGCCAGGATGCCCAAGTGCCTTGCGCTTCTCAGCTTCATTGTAGGCTTGAACACATTTGCCAGCCAAGTGCTTCATGCGCTCTCGAGAACCTTTGGCTTCATCACGTTTCTTGTGAAACACCTCCTTGAGCTCATGCAGCATTGTCTTGAAGTTTTGGACGTCTGTCACACTGAGCTTGGCCATATGCTTCTTGAACTGAGCCTTCTCATAGTCGATCTTGTGCTTCAGTTCAACAATTCTCTGAGCTAGAGCCAGCTCAGGAGCAATGGCTCCATGGAAGGAGACGCTAAGGCCAATGGGGAGTTGCAGATCATCAAAGGTGAGATTGGGGGTGTCAAACCACTCATCAATGAAATTGTTCAACACTTCCACGTCAAAGAGAGGCAAATCATTGAACATTTCCGCCTCTTGCTTGCTCTTTATCAGCAGCTCAAGAGCATCATCAGCAAGATCGTCGTCACTCGACAGATCAATGGCTTCGTTCTCATTCCTGAGAACAGCAACAGGGGTTAGTTCTTGACCAGCAGATTGCATGGGCTTCTTCTTCTTAGACTTGGAGATGCGTGAGAGATCTTCAGAGTGCACACTAGGTGCAGGAGGAGCAGTGGCCAACAGCTTCGCTTGCGAAGCTCTTGGTGCAGCGGAGGGCTTCGAAGCCTTGGGTTTCTTCAGCTTCTTAGGCTTCGGTGCTGCAGGCGCTTCGTCAGAATCAGCGTCATCGGCAGAGTGATCCACGGCAGCCCCTTGAACCATAATGTGAGTTATGAGACCTTCAAGGTTGTAGAAGGGCCCAACAATATTGGGTTCAGCATCGCGTGTGCCATCGACACGAGGAGCAGAGGGACCTGGGTTGAAGACTAATCCTCGCGACTTCTTGTTCTCTTTGGCCGAGTTCTTGGCAAACTGGAAGTTGCGCTTGAACAGATTGTCTTCTCGACACCATAGCAAAGAGGATGGGTTGACATCAGCAGGCTGTGGTCCACGGACCATGCAAGGGTAGAAACCCTGAGCAATAGCTTTAGTTTTGGACCTGGGTGGAAGATTTTTGTACAAGATGTCCCCCCACGGTCGCTTGATGGCATTCTTTTCCGCATATTCCTGGGTCACGAACCTGTACTTGAACCATTGCTCGGCCCAATATCTTCGAATCCATTGGATTCGTGTTTTTCGCTGATTGTAATCCTCTTCTGGATCTGTCTTGTATAGCTCAAAGAGATCAGGTGGAAAATCTCCTGATGTTCCCCCACTGCGCTGTCTACCTCCCTTCCTTGCTGACTTATCTGTTGCCATGAAGTTCAGACTGAATGGCTTCAACACTGTCAAAGGCTTCCGTCTGCTGGTCAGATAGGAACTGGCTTCGGGAGAGTTGATATGATGCTGTAAGAATTCTGCAAATGAATGCAGACTATGAGAACCAAGGGATTCTCCCACGGACATGTACCTGTGACAGCATTAGAGATGCGAGGGAAGGGGAAGAGGTCATATGCATTCTCAAAAGATTTTGAAGATAAATCAGTTAGAAGACTTTGACCTCATAGCGCGAAGACATTCACTTATATGTTGAGAGTTGGTTCCAGATTTGTACGAATCCAAGAATAGGTACAAGTGAGGAATCTAACTATGTGTGAAGCATAAGTGAATATACTAGGCATCATATGAGATGCAAAACAGGATAGATCCAAATTTGTGGAGACAGAAACCACTTTTGGTAGGAAGGATGAATCTATCGTATCAAAAAGACTGTAAAAAGAGAGTTTTAATTTACCACACGATGAACTGCTAGACGGAGTAGAAGATGAGGCCGAGCAGTTCGATCTTCCGTGCCCTAACTTGGCGACGAAGGACACCTACGGCGGCGGCGGAGAAGACGATGTTCGCGGCCGGCGTGAAGACGGCGTCGGTGAGGTCGCGGCAGCTAAGCGCTTCGTCGCCGGCATCGTCAAGAGCTAGCGGTGGCGCTAGGGTTTGTCGAGGTGGAGAGGTGGAAGAAGTGTTTTGACCGCGATGTGATGTGCATTTATAGGGAGAGGGACGGCACATCGCAATTATGCAGGTGCCCCTGGCGGTTCACATCAGAAGGACACATGGCGAACATGCAACACATTGGAAGTTGTTCCATGTTCCCACGCACGCCTGGACTGTCGGGTGGTCGTTCCGGCTTCTCCGGGTTTCAGGCAATAAGAATTGAGCATTTAAAACAGATTTAATGTTTGTCTCTGTATCTTCTACTGACAAGGACGCAGAGAAGACATTCGACAGTTTCAACAGAATGCATATGATTTGGATAGATAGAGTTTGAGGTAGAAAGCATAGAGAGGTTAGGGTCCGATCACATTCACTTAGTCCAAAAGATTCAAACGAGAAGACATAGCAATAAGTGAATGCTGTAGAGGACAAAACACTAATATATGTATATATCAGAATGAGATCAAATCAACATTGTGAAGATAAACATGAAGTCATGTTAATATTGAAGACAAAACAAATGCGAAGACTTAGCAAATGTAACGCCAGGAGAAACACTTCAAATAAAGGTTTGGTGGTGGCGTTACCCACCGTATAGGAAGTATTAGACCCATACACGATGCACAATTATCGTGGCACTCCGAAGTCAAATTCTGCATTAATGTATTCACACTCAGAGTGTAAGTCTTCATTGATTGAAGACATACATTACTTCGTGTGTTGTACATCTAAGTCATCAACATGCATAAGTGTTAGGATGTATGCCTGATCGCAGGACATTCGAGGATTCCAAGATATTTAGCTCACACCGCAACTTGCAAAACCTTTTCTCATCCAAGGGATTTGTGAAGATATCTGCCAATTGCTCTTCAGTGTTGATGTGTATGATATCAATATCTTCCTTCATGACATGATCTCTGAGAAAGTGATGACGAATTTCAATGTGCTTTGTCTTCGAGTGCTGAACTGGATTGTTGGCAATCTTGATGGCGCTTTCGTTGTCGCAGTAAAGTGGTACTTGTTTCAGATGGATGCCATAGTCCTTGAGTGTTTGCTTCATCCATAGAAGCTGAGCGCAGCAAGATCCAGCAGCAATGTACTCAGATTCAGCAGTGGACAGTGATACATAGTTCTGCTTCTTTGAAGACCAACAGACAAGTGATCGTCCCAGAAAGTGACATGTGCCTGATGTAGACTTGCAATCCACCTTGTCACCAGCATAATCAGCATCCGAGAATCCAACTAGATCAAACTCTGAGCCCTTTGGATACCATAATCCTAATGTTGGGGTGTAAGCCAAATATCGAAGAATTCGCTTCACAGCTAAGTGATGCGATTCCTTTGGTGCCGCTTGGAATCGAGAACACATGCAAACACTAAGCATGATATCTGGCCTAGATGCACATAAATAAAGTAAAGAACCAATCATGGAGCGGTATACCTTTTGATCGAACTCTTTACCATTGGCATCGGGACCCAGATGACTCTTGGTTGGCATTGGCATCGTGTAACCTTTGCAGTCTTGCATTCCAAACTTCTTCAGGCAGTCTTTGAGGTATTTCTCTTGAGATATGAAGATGCCATTGCTTTGCTGACGAATTTGAAGACCAAGGAAGAACTTCAGCTCACCCATCATGGACATCTGATATTGCTCTTGCATCATGTGTCCAAATTCATCACTGTATTTCTGGTTGGTGCAGCCGAAGATAATGTCATCCACACATATTTGGCACACAAATAGTTCACCATCATATGTCTTCGTGAAGAGTGTGGGATCCAGGGAACCAGGTTTGAAGCCTTTGCTCTTCAGGAAGTCTTTGAGTGTGTCATTCCAAGTGCGAGGGGCTTGTTTGAGACCATACAGTGCCTTGTTAAGCTTGTACACCATATCAGGATGTTTTGGATCTTCAAAGCCACGAGGTTGTGCAACATACACTTCTTCTTCAATCTTGCCATTGAGAAATGCACTCTTCACATCCATTTGATACAGATGGATGTTGTGATGATTTGCATAGGCTAGTAATATGTGAATAGCTTCAAGCCTAGCCACAGGAGCAAATGTTTCATCGAAGTCAATCCCTTCAACTTGAGTGTATCCCTGAGCAACGAGACGAGCCTTGTTTCTAACAACTTGACCATGCTCATCTTGCTTGTTGCGATATATCCATTTTGTGCCTATTATGTTGTGCTTGCGAGGGTTAGGACACTTGACAAGTTCACAGACATTGTTCAGTTTGAACTATTGAAGCTCTTCTTGCATGGCTTCAATCCATTCAGGTTCCATGAAGGCTTCAGCAACTTTCTTGGGTTCAGAAATTGAGACAAATGCAAAGTGCCCACAGAAATTTGCTAGTTGTGTTGTTCTTGAATGAGTGAGTGGACCAGGCGCATTGATGCTATCAATTATCTTCTCAATTTGTACTTCATTTGCAACACGAGGATGAACTGGACAAAGATTTTGCTCTTGCTGATCATTGTCATCGTTAGAAGGATTGTCTTCGGGCTGAGCATTGTCTTCAGGTTGATTAGGTGCAGAAATGATAAGTTCCTCTTTAGGCTGTGCTTCAGACGGTATGATTTCTCCAGTTCCCATTAGCTTGATGGATTCACTAGGTGGAACTTCATCTAGCACATTTGGCAGGTGCTCTCTTTGCGAGCTGTTAGTCTCATCGAACCGCACATCCACAGTTTCAACCACTTTATAGTGAAAGAGGTTGAAGACTCTGTAGGAGTGCGAATCCTTTCCGTAACCAAGCATAAAACCTTCATGTGCTTTTAGTGCAAATTTTGAAGTGTGATGTGGATCCTTGATCCAGCACCTAGCACCAAATACTCTGAAGTAACTGACATTTGGCTTCTTACCAGTGAGGAGTTCATAGGATGTCTTCTTCAGAAGCTTGTGAAGATAAACACGGTTGATGACATGGCATGCAGTACCAATAGCTTCAGGCCAGAACTTTCTTAGAGTCTTGTATTCATCGAGCATCGTCCGAGCCATCTCAATGAGTGTTCTATTCTTGCGCTCCATGATGCCATTTTGTTGAGGTGTGTACGGAGCTGAGAACTCATGAGTGATGCCCAACGTATCCAGGTAAAGGTCGAGGCCGGTGTTCTTGAACTCTGTGCCGTTGTCACTTCTGATGTGCTTGATCTTGACGCCATAGTTGTTCATGGCATGGTTGGTGAAGCATCTGAATACATCCTGCACTTCAGTCTTGTAGAGGATTATGTGCACCCAAGTATATCTTGAATAATCATCAACAATGACGAAGCCATAGAGACAAGTAGTAGTAGTGATAGTAGAGTAGTGAGTAGGACCAAATAAGTCCATGTGTAGCAGCTCGAAGGGTTGAGATGTCGTCATGATTGTCTTTGGGATGCTTGGCCCTTGTCATCTTTCCAGCTTCGCAGGCACCGCACAAGTGATCCTTCTTGAACTTGACGCCCTCGATGCCTATGACATGCTTCTTCTTTGCGAGAGTGTGTAAGTTCCTCATGCCAGCATGCCCTAGACTCCGATGCCAGAGCCAGCACTCTGAAGCTTTTGCTAGAAGACATACGGCAAGCTGCGGTCCTGCTGAGAAATCTACCATGTACAGATCATCTTTCTGATACCCTTCAAAGACTAGAGACTTGTCAGATTCCATTAGTACAAGGCAACGATATTTTCCAAATATCACAATCATGTTCAAGTCACAAAGCATTGAGACAGACATTAAGTTGAAACCAAGGGATTCAACAAGCATCACTTTATCCATGTGCTGATCCTTTGAGATTGCAACTCTGGTCTACCCAATACCTTGCTTTTACCAGTGTCAGCAAATGTGATGTGACTCTTGTCAGATGGACGTAAGGTTGAGTCCATGAGAAGACTTCGATCACCAGTCATATGATTAGTGCATCCGTTGTCCATAATCCATTCTGAAGCATGAGGTGTCATACCCTACAGTACAGTTAGGGGGATAGGCTTCACCAAGAGTATTGTGAAGCATAAACATTTGGCGGGCAAGAGAATTATCAAAGCTCAGATCAAGATTAGGACTGATAGGATGATTGGCAAGCGATTCAGGAACAAAATACATAGTAAGACCATTTGGGCATTTTATCTTGCGCCCCACAAGATGTTTTAGGTCCCCAGCAATAGCATCAGACACCTTTGATTTCCGGCTGGAGACCTTTCCCTGCAAAAGAAAGTTAATTCTTCTTAACCACCCACATCTTCAGGGGTGGCTTAGAAGCAATGAGTCTAAGTGCAGCACCTGAGAACTTCGGCTTTGGAGCCCTAGCAAATATCCTTGCAGGAGATGAATGATACTCATATGAATAAGCAGAAAAGTTAGTTTTATGAACATAGCGGTTTGAAGACACACGCTCATATTCATAAGTTTGAGTATGATTTCCCTGCAAAACATTGGCATTAGGGTGACTCAGTTGAGTCCAGTATCTGTATGAAGCCTTTGGACCATATGAAGCTTTTGGTCTAGGATTTGTCTTCTTCCCAAGCGGTGTCATGATGACATTCACAGAAAGATTCTCAAGACAACTTTTGGGGACCCAGATCTTCTTCATAGGTGGCCCATTCCTGCAGTTAGTACCAATATACCTGGCAAACACTTCACCATTCTGATTCTTAAACAGTTTATAGTTTGCATCAAAGGATTCATCAATGATAATAGGGTTAGCACAAGTGAAGCCAGATAGGGTGGATGGATCCACTGAAGTTTCCTTTGCAGCAACCCAGGTGGTTTTGGGGTACTGCTTAGGCTTCCAGTAAGAACCATCAACATTCATTTTCCTCTCGAACCCAACACCCTCTTTCCTAGGGTTTCGGTTCAGAATCTGCTTTTTGAGGACATCGCACAGTGTCTGATGCCCTTTGAGACTTTTGTACATCCCTGTTTCAAGCAATGTCTTCAACCTAGCATTTTCATCAGCAATAGTGGTGGCATCCTCGGCAGAGGGTTTAGTTACCACATCAACAGTTGAAGATATTGCAAGAGTAGCAGCAGTAGAACATTCAGCAACAGAAGTAGCGTTATCACGCTCAAGGCATTTTAAACATGGTGGTTCAAATCCTTCCTGAGTGGGACTGATCTATTGAGCGCGAAGTGACTCATTCTCTTTTTGAAGATCTTCATGAGCCGCTCTCAATTTCTCAAGCTCTTGCTTCCTTTGAAGATAATCATAGGAAAGCTTTTCATGAGTGGTTGAGAGCATTTCATGACGACTTTCAAGTTCCTGGTACTTAACATGAAGATTTTTTATGTCTTCAATTAAGGACTGAGATCGGGTCATTTCCGCATCCAACAGGTCATCGGTCTAACCGTTTTTGAGTATGTTCCATAGCTTTCTGTTGTTCAGTTGCAATTTTAGCAAGTGTTTTGTAGCTGGGTTTGGATTCACAATCAGAGTCATCTTCACTTGATGTTTGAAAGTAAGCATCGCGTGATTTTACCTTGGCACCACGTGCCATGAAGCAGTAGGTGGGAGCAGAGTCGTCCTTGTCATTAGCATCAGCGTTGGTGATGGGGCCATTTTCTTCAGTGTTAAAGATGGACTTGGCAACGTAGGCTGTAGCTAGAGCCAGACTTGCAACGCCAGGGTCGGACTCCTCCTCAGACTCCACCTCCGCCTCCTCAGAAGCAGACTCCTCCTCTGAATCCATCTCCTTGCCAACAAAAGCACGAGCCTTGCCAGATGAGCTCTTCTTATGTGATGAAGACTTGGACGAAGACTTGGAAGAAGACTTTGAGGATTTCTTCTTCTTCTTGTCATCATAATCATATTCCTTGCTCTTCTTCTTCTTGTTCTCATTGTCCCACTATGGACACTCAGAGATGTAGTGTCCAAGTTTCTTGCACTTGTGACATGTTCTCTTCTTGTAATCATGAGTGGAGGCTTCATCATTTCTTGAGCTGGATCGTGAAGATTTTCTGAAGCCCTTCTTCTTAGTGAACTTCTGGAACTTCTTCACAAGCATAGCAAGCTCCTTTCCAATGTCTTCAGGATCACCAGAACTGTAGTCAGATTCTTCTTCAGATGAGGAAACAACTTTTGCCTTCAAAGCGCGAGTTCGGCCATAGTTGGGACCATAGATATCTCTTTTCTCAGATAGCTGGAACTCATGTGTGTTGAGCCTCTCAAGTATGTGAGAAGGATCGAGTGTCTTGAAGTCAGGGCCTTCTTGTATCATCAGGGCAAGGGGGTCGAACGAGCTGTCAAGTGATCTCAGCAGTGTCTTGACGATTTCATGCTTGGTGATCTCAGTGGCGCCGAGAGCACGAAGCTCATTTTTGTGATGTCAGTGAGGCGATCAAACGTGAGCTGGACATTCTCATTGTCGTTTCTCTTGAAGCGGTTGAAGAGGTTGCGAAGAACACTGTTCCTTTGATCTCTCTGGGTTGAGACGCCTTCGTTGACCTTGGAGAGCCAGTCCCAGACTAGCTTCGACGTTTCCAGAGCACTCACACGGCCATACTCTCCTTTGGTTAGATGACCACAGATGATGTTCTTGGCAGTAGAATCTAGTTGAATGAACTTCTTGACATCAGCAGGGGTGACACCTTCACCAGTCTTGGGAACACCATTCTTGACCACATACCAGAGGTCGACATCAATGGATTCAAGATGCATGCGCATCTTATTCTTCCAGTAGGGATATTCAGTTCCATCGAAGACGGGGCATGCAGCGGAGACTTTGATTATCCCTGCAGTCGACATAGCTAAAACTCCAGGTGGTTAAACCGAATCACACAGAACAAGGGAGTACCTTGCTCTCATACTAATTGAAAGTGCTAGTTATCGACTAGAGGGGGGTGAATAGGCGATTTTTATGAAAGTCTTCAAAACATGGAAGTTTCAAAGACAAACGGTAGAAATGAACCTATTAACATGCAGCCGAAGGTAGACTACACTATGCAAGCCATAGTCAAGTATTCAATGAAGTGAAAGCACGAAGACTAATAGCAGCTAGGTAGTAATGATCAGGATGGAAGATAGTATGAAGCCAAATAACAATAGAAGTCACATAGTGAAGTCAACCAGGTAACACAGGCAGGCAATGACTTCACGAAGACAAACTATAAATAAAGAGAGGGAGAAGATAAAACCAGTCCCTTGGTGAGGACAAGGATTTGTTGGACCAGTTCCAGTTGCTGTGGCAACTGTACGTCTGGTTAGGGAGGCTGAGATTTAACTCAGAAGATCGTGTCTTCACCTTATTCCCCTTGAGCTAAGGACACCCAGTCCTCGCCCAATCACTCTGGTAAGACTTCAAGGTAGACTTCCAAACCTTCACAGACTTCGTTCACCGGCGATCCACAATGACTCTTGGATGCTCAGAACGCGACGCCTAACCGGCTGGAGGATTCACAGTCCTCAAGTGTAACAAGTCTTCAGGTCACGCGGACAGAAAGACTTCAGTGATGCCTAACACTCTTTGGCTATGGGTGTTTGGGCTTTGTCCTCGCAAGGATTTCTCTCTCTCAAAGGCTCCGAAGGTGGGTTGCTCTCAAACGACAAAAGCCGTGCACTAACTCTGAGCAGCCACCAATTTATGGTGTAGGGGGTGGGCTATTTATAGCCACTAGGCAACCCGACCTGATTTGTCCGAAATGACCCTGGGTCACTAAGGAACTGACACGTGTTCCAACAGTCAGATTTCAAACACACGCGGCAGCTTGACTTGGGCTAGAAGTAAAGCTGACTCATCCAGCTCTGGATAAGATTTGTTCTCATTGTCTTCGCTCGAAGACATAGGATTTGGTTGAGCATCACTTCAGTCACTCTGACTTTGTTCACTGGGACCCCACTTAACAGTACGGTGGTTCCTATGACTCAACAAGGAAGAAAAGGAAACAACGAAACAACTAAGTCTTCGCGCTCCATAGTCTTCATGCGATGTCTTCTCATGTCATAGTCTTCAATGTGAATATCTTCACATACCACCTTTGTCTTCAATGTCTTCATACATTTTTAGGGGTCATCTCCGGTAGGTAAACCGAATCAATGAGGGACTACTACCTGTGTTATCCTGCAATTCTCACAAACACATTAGTCCCTCAACCAGGTTTGTCGTCAATACTCCAAACCAACTAGGGGTGGCACTAGATGCACTTACAACATGACACCACTAAGGGAATCACAACATACATACTATCAAAATATCAAACACATATCAAGTTCACATGATTACTTGCAACATGATTTCTCCCGTGACCTTAAGAACAAAAGTAACTACTCACAAATAATAATCATGCTCAAGATCAGAGGAGTATTAAATAGCATATTGGATCTGAACATATAATCTTCCACCAAATAAACCATATAGTAATCAACTACAAGATGTAGTCAACACTACTAGTCACCCACAAGCACCAATCTATAGTTCCGGTAACAAGATTGAACACAAGAGATGAACTAGGGTTTGAGATGAGATGGTGTTGTTGAAGATGTTGATGAAGATTGCCCTCCCCAAGATGGGAGAGTTGTTGGTGATGATGATGACGATGATTTCCCCCTCCGGGAGGGAAGTTCCCCCGGCGGAATCGCTCCACCGGAGGGCAAAAGTGCTCCTGCCCAAGTTCCGCCTCGAGACGGCGGCGCTCCATCCCGAAAGTCCTCTCCTTATTTATTCTAGGTCAAAATGACCTATATACCAGAAGATGGGCACCGGAGGTGGGCCTGGGTGAGCACAACCCACCAGTGTGCGCTTGGGAAGCCTGGCGCACCCAGGTGGGTTGTGCCCACCTGGTGGGCCCCCTCTGGTAGTTATTTGCTCCAATATTCCTCAAATATTCCATAAAAAATCTCTGTGAAGTTTCAGTTTGTTTGGAGTTGTGCAGAATAGGTAGCCTGACGTAGCTTTTTCAGGTCCAGACTTCCAGCTACCGGAATTCTCCCTCTTTGTGTATACCTTGCATATTATGAGAGAAAAGGCATTAGAATTACTCCAAAAAGCATTATTATAGATAAAAACATCATAAATAGCAGTAAGAAAACATGATGCAAAATGGACGTATCAACTCCCCCAAGCTTAGTCCTCGCTTGTCCTCAAGCAAAAACCGAAATCGAAAAACATGTCCACATGCTTTGAGAGAGAGGTGTCGATAAAAACAAAATACGGACATAGAAGAATCATGTTCATTATTATAACAACAACAAATTTAAACATAAGACTTTTATCATAGAACTTTTGTCATAGACTTCTCATGAATAAGTAACAATTCATCACACAATCAAAGTATAAAACAAAAACTCTATTAAAAACCAACAAACTATGTTCTTAGTCAACTTTGCAACTACAATTCATCATCTTTTCAGGAAGGGTCACATATCGGAGCCTTTAGGCAACTCCACATACTCCACCATCATATACTCTTCTATGATTGCTAACACTCACCGCGTACACATGAGAAAAACGTTTCAACCGGACACATAGAAAGATAGGGGCTTATAGTTTCGCCTCCCAACGTATTCACCCCAAGGGTGATGTCAACAATAATAACTTATGCTATCCATATTCAACTGGACATATGTGCCTAGATCTTTCCTCACCACATGATGCTTGCCAAAGGAGAAAAATAAAAAGGAATAGAGGGAAAACTTTGACTCTTTGCATAAAAGTAAAAGATAGGCCCTTCGCAGAGGGAAGTAGAGGTTGCCATACGCTTATTTGTTTGTATGCTCAACCCCTTAGTGCAAAAGAACGTCACGTTGCATTGCCCCTTGTGATAGCGACCTTTATTATGCAGTCCGTCGCTTTTATTCTTCACCATCACAAGTTCGTGCAACGCTCAATTTTATCTTACACTAAATGATCTCACACATTTAGAAGCAATTTTTATTTCCTTTTTGCACCGATGACAACTTACTTGAGGGATCTTGCTCAATCCCTAGGTAGGTATGGTGGACACTTAAAAATAAGATTTGGGTTTAAGGGTTTTTGGATGCACAAGTAGTATCTCTACTTAGTACGGAATTTTTGGATAGCAAAGATAGGGGGTAAGCACCACATGTTAAAGGATCCATGACAATATGACTTCTATGTGAATATAAACAAACATAAACCATTAAGTTGTCTTCCTTGTCCAACATCAACAATTTTGGCATATAATATTTTGATGATGGCTCACAATCACGAAAGATTTCTAGGATAGTATATTTATACGTGAATCTTCTCTTACCTTATTAATTCTTTCATGAGTCGCATCATTGACTAATGCTATGTTTGTCATTCTCTAATAAAATTTTCTACTTATACTTTTTCTTATGCGGTGTCATCACCTACCATAAGATTAATATATGATCTTCTTGATTTATTTCCTTTCTTCTATTTATTTCCTTATTTCTTTTTTCTCTTCCTTATTTCTTTTCTTTATTTGCAACAAGAAAGTAAACAAAGAAAAAACTCAAACTAAACTTTATTATATAACTTGCACACGATTACAAAGATAGATCACTAAGCAAACTCTCAAAGAAGAAAGGATCGAACTAAACTTTTATTCTTCTAAAGCAAAAAATCGAACTAAAATAAGTAAAGGTAAAAAGATAGTGGGATGATACGATAGCGGGGCACCTCCCCCAAGCTTGGCGGAAGCCAAGGGAGTGCCCATACCCGATACTCAATTCTCCTTTGGTGGTGAAGAAGAAGGTGGTGGTGGTGAAGAAGAGATCTTGTCCTCGGATTTCCATGGCAGTGGTCCACCATCATAAGAGGAGGAGTGAGTCTCACGGGTCCTGCAACTAGCAGCCAAACTCATACCTTTAAACCTCGCCTCATATTCAAAGACTTGGTTTTGGAGATCATAGATCTGGCTTTGGAGGAAGTTGATTTGCTCGTTGAGGGTGAAGACGATGTCCTTCATGGGCTTGCCATCCACCTTGAGATCACGGGAGAGGTCTGTGATCATGAGGTGCTTGGCGTTGAGTCCACTCACCACCATCCCCTTGCACCGGAAGACTTCCTGCTCCATAGCCTCAAGCCTGGCCTCCACGGTTCCGGTTCCCTTGGGTCCTTGCACATCACGAAGGTGAAGCACCCCCTCATGCATCTGGAGGGTTTGAGGGTGCTGCACCACCTCCCGCGGATATGGGTTGATGACGTTCTTGAAGAACTTGTCCTTGGAGGAGCTTGAAGCAGCCATGGTAGATGGGATCTGTTAGAAAACAACAAGGAAAAGAAAACAGAGGATTTCTCCGCGATACGGTGGTTAACAGGTTTGGGAAGTATATATAGATTTTCTATCTTGGAGGACAAGCATACGGTAGAAAAACGGAGTCCGGAAGGTGTCCCAGGTGGGCACAACCCACCTGGGCGCGCCAGGCTGCCTGGCGCGCCGTGGTGTCTTGTGCCCACCACGGTACACTTCCTGGAAGTTTCTTATTTTCCTAATTTTCTAAATATTCCAAAACTGATAAAAAATATTTTTGCCAAATTTTCGGAGTTCGTTTACTTACCGTATCACGTACCTCCTTATTTTCACAATTCTGGAGTGTTCCGGAAGGACTCTTTTACGTGTTCTTCCGGTGTCAAAGTTTGGATAATATTACTTTCAACATTAATGGGCGTACCTGAAATATAATGTTTTATTCGTTGCCCATTAACAACCTTCGGGTTAGTACTTCAGAATTATTTATTTTGATGGCTCCAGACCGATAAACCTCCTCGATAACATATGGGCCTTCCCATTTTGAGAGGAGTTTTCCTTCAAAGAATCTGAAACGAGAGTTGTACAAAAGAACCTATTCTCCGACTTTGAACTCATGCTTTTGGATTCTTTTGTCATGCCATCTTTTAACTTTTTCTTTGAATAATTTTGCATTTTCATAAGCTTGGGTTCTCCATTCATCTAATGAGCTAATATCAAATAATCTCTTTTCACCGGCAAGTTTGAAATCATAGTTGAGTTCTTTGATTGCCCAATATGCTTTATGTTCTAACTCAAGAGGCAAATTACAAGCTTTTCCATAAACCATTTTATATGGAGACATACCCATAGGATTTTTACATGCTGTTCTATAAGCCCAAAGTGCATCATCTAATTTCTTAGACAAATTCTTCCTGGACCTATTGACAGTCTTTTGCAAAATTAATTTTATTTCTCTATTGCTAAGTTCAACTTGACCACTAGACTGAGGATGATAAGGTGATGCAATTCTATGGTTAACATCATACTTGGCAAGCATTTTACGGAAAGCATCATGAATAAAGTGTGAACCACCATGAGTCATTAAATATCTAGGGACTCTAAACCTTGGGAAAATAACTTCCTTAAGCATTTTAATAGAGGTGTTGTGATCAGCACTACTGGTTGGAATAGATTCTACCCATTTAGTAACATAATCAACAGCAAGAAAAATATGTGTATACCCATTAGATGAAGGAAAAGGTCCCATGTAATCAAATCCCCAAACATCAAATGGTTCAACAGCAAGTGAATACTTCATAGGCATTTCTTGACGCTTACCGATATTACCTATTCTTTGACATTCATCACAAGATAAGGCGAACTTATAGGCATCCTTGAAGAGAGTAGGCCAATAAAATCCAGATTGCAATACCTTGTGAGCAGTTCTATCTCCAGCATGATGCCCTCCATAAGCTTCGGAGTGACATTTCTGTAGGATTTGTCCCAGTTCATGCTCAGGTACACAAGTCTAATAATACCATCCACTCCTTCTTTGTAAAGATGTGGGTCATCCCAAAAGTAATGTCTTAAATCATAGAAGATTTTTTTCTTTTGTTGGTAAGTAAAGCTAGGTGGTAAATATTTAGCAACAATGTAATTAGCATAGTCAGCATACCAAGGAGTACTATAAGCAACATTTATTGCAGCTAACTGCTCATCAGGAAAACTATCATCAATAGGTAGTGGGTCATCAGGCACATTTTCAAGCCTAGATAAATTATCAGCTACGGGGTTCACAACTCCTTTTCTATCAGTGATCTGTAAATCAAATTCTTGTAACAAGAGAACCCATCAAACAAGTCTAGGTTTAGCATGTTTCTTTTCCATAAGATATTTAATAGCAGCATGATCGGTGTGAACAATTACTTTGGAATCAACAATATAAGGTCTAAATTTATCACAAGCAAACACCACTGCTAAGATTTTTTTCCCAGTTGTAGCATAGTTTCGTTGAGCACTGTCTAGAGTTTTACTAGCATAATGAATAACATTCAATTTCTGATCAACTCTTTGTCCTAGAACAGCACCAACAACATAATCACTAGCATCACACATAATTTCAAAAGGCAAGTTCCAATCAGGTGGTTGAACAATAGGTGCAAAAATTAAGGCTTTCTTGAGTGTTTCAAAGGCTTCTAAACAATCATCATCAAAAACAAAAGGAATATCCTTTTGCAAAAGACTCATAAGAGGCCTAGAAATTTTAGAAAAGTCTTTGATAAATCTCCTATAGAAACCAGCATGACCTAGGAAACTACGAATACCTTTGATATCTTTAGGACATGGCATTTTCTCAATTGCATCAACCTTACTTTGTCCACTTCAATACCTCTTTCAGAAATTTTATGACCCAAGACAATGCCTTCATTAACCATAAAGTGGCACTTCTCCCAATTCAAGACAAGATTTGTTTGTTCACATCTCTGCAAAACTCGATCAAGATTGCTTAAACAATCATCAAAAGACTTCCCATAAACAAAGAAGTCATCCATGAAAACCTCAACAATATTTTCACAAAATTCAGAGAATATAGCAGTCATACATCTTTGAAAGGTAGCAGGTGCATTACATAAACCAAAAGGCATACGTCTAGAAGCATAAGTTCCAAAGGGGCAAGTAAAAGTGGTATTTTCTTGATCAGGTTGAGAAACATGTATTTGTGAAAAACCAGAATATCCATCAAGGAAGCAAAAATGTGTGTGCTTAGATAATCTTTCAAGCATTTGATCAATAAAAGGCAGAGGGTAATGATCTTTTCTAGTTGCTTTGTTTAATTTTCTAAAATCAATTACCATTCTATAGCATGTAACAATTCTTTGTGGAATAAGTTCATTCTTATCATTAAGAACCACAGTTATACCTCCTTTCTTAGGGACACAATGAACAGGACTTACCCATCTACTATCAGCTATAGGATAGATTATACCTGCTTCTAGAAGTTTTAATATTTCCGTTCTTACCACTTCTTTCATTTTCGGATTTAACCGACGTTGGTGATCAACAATGGGTTTAGCATCAGGTTCCATATTAATTTTGTGCTGACATAAAGTGGGACTAATTCCCTTTAAATCATCAAGAGTATATCCAATAGCAGCTCGGTGCTTCCTTAGAACTTTCAATAATCTTTCTTCTTCATGTTCTGAAAGGTTAGCACTAATAATAACAGGATATATCTTCTTTTCATCAAGATAAGCATATTTCAAAGTGTCTGGCAATTGTTTTAATTCAAACACAGGATCACCTTTACGTGGAGGAGGACCTCCCAGAGTTTCAATAGGCAAATTATGTTTAAGCAAAGGACGTTGTTCAAAGAAAATCATATCTATTTCATTTCTTTCATGCATATGTAAATCATTTTCATGGTCTAGCAAATATTGTTCTAGTGGATCAGTAGGAGGCACAGCAATAGAAGCAAGACCAATTAATTCATCTTTACTAGGAAATTCCTTTTCATGCAGTTTTCTACTAAACTTGGAAAAATTAAACTCATGAGATTCATCACCAAAACTAACACCGACAGTTTGTTTCTCACAATCTATTTTAGCATTAACGGTGTTCAAGAAAGGTCTACCAAAGATAATGGGACAAAAGTCATCTTGTGGGGAACCAAGAACAAGAAAATCAGTAGGGTATTTTATTTTCCCACACAAGACTTCAACATCTCTAACAATCCCAATTGGTGATATAGTGTCTTTATTAGCAAGTTTAATAGTAACATCTATGTCTTCTATCTCTGCGGGTGCCATGTCATTCATAATTTCTTGATATAAGGTGTAAGGAATAGCACTCACACTAGCACCTATGTCACATAAACCATGATAACAGTGATCTCCTATTTTAACTGAGATGACGGGCATGCCAACAACAGGTCTATGTTTATCCTTTTTACCAGGTTTGGCAATTCTAGCAGCTTCTTCATAGAAATAAATAACATGCTCATCCATATCTTCTTCCAAGAGATCTTTAACCATAGCAATACTAGGTTCTACTTTAATTTGTTCATTAGGTTTAGGTGTTCTAATATAGCTTTTGTTAACCACAGTTGAAACTTTACCATGTTCCTTTATCCTAACAGGGAAATGTGGTTTCTCAATATAAGCAGAAGGAACAACTGGATCAACATTATAAAGTATAGTTTCTTCTTTAACTGGTATCGGTTCTTTGATTTCTTCTTTAATAGGTGGGTGATATTTAAACCACTTATCTTTGGGGAGATCAACATGAGTAGAAAATGATTCACAAAAGGAGGCTACTATCTCAGAGTCAAGTCCATATTTAGTGCCGAACTTTTGAAAAGCATCGGTATTCATACAAGATTTAACACAATCATACTTAAGCTTAATACCTAACTCTTTACCTTCGTCGATTTCCCAATCTTCAGAGTTGCATTTAATTCTTTCCAAAAGATCCCACCTAAATTCAATAGTCTTCTTCATAAAAGATCCAACACAAGAAGTATCAAGCATGGTTTGATCATTACGAGAAAGCCGAGCATAAAAGTTCTGGATAATAATTTCTCTTGAGAGCTCATGATTGGGGCATGAATATAACATTGACTTAAGCCTCCCCCAAGCTAGAGCGATACTTTTTCCTTCATGAGGCCAAAAATTATATATATAATTCCGATCACGATGAACTAGATGCATAGGATAGAATTTTTGGTGGAACTCCAATTCCAAGATCCAATATCATCGCATAGACTATACCATGCCAATGCTTTTCCCTTCAAAGATAAAGGGAAAACCTTTTTCATAACTTCATCCCTGGGTAAACCTGCAAGCTTAAACAATCCACAAATTTGTTCCACACATATCAAGCGCATATCAGGATGTTCGGTTCCATCTCCTGCATAAGGATTAACTAGCAGTTGTTCTATCATACCCGAAGGAAATTCATATTCAATATTTTCAATAGGTGCTCCGGTCAAGGTGAAGATACCCCGAACAAACCCCTCAAAGGATTGTTATAGTAACAAGTGACAATAAATTTCAGCACACTATAAAATATTTCCTTACCAAAGGCGCTTCACTCCCCGGCAACGGCGCCAGAAAATAGCCTTGATGACCCACAAGTATAGGGGGTCAATTGTAGCTCTTTTTTATAAGTAAGAGTGTCAAACCCAACGAGGAACAGAAGGAAATGACAAGTAGTTTTCGGCAAGGTAATGTCTACAAGTGCGGAAATTGTAAGTAGCGGAGTAGTTCGATAGCAAGATAATTTGTAACGAGCATGTAACGATAGTAGTAACAAAAGTGCAGCAAGGTAACCCAATCCTTTTGAGGCAAAGGACAGGCCAAAACGGTCTCTTATGATAAGCAAAGCATTTTTGAGGGTACACGGGAATTTCATCTAGTCACTTTCATCATGTTGGTTCGATTTGTGTTCGCTACTTTGATAATTTGATATGTGGGTGGACCGGTGCTTAGGTGTTGTTCTTACTTGAACAAACCTCCTACTTATGATTAACCCTCCCGCGAGCATCCGCAACTACGATAAAAGTATTAAGAATAACTTCTAACCATAGCATTAAACTTTTGGATCCAATTGGTCCCTTACGGAATAGCGCATAAACTGGGGTTTAAGCTTCTGTCACTCTCGCAACCCATCATCTAATTGCTACTCCACAATGCATTCCCTTAGGCCCAAATATGGTGAAGTGTCATGTAGTCGATGTTCACATGACACCACTAAGGGAATCACAACATACATACTATCAAAATATCGAACACATATCAAGTTCACATGATTACTTGCAACATGATTTCTCCCGTGACCTCAAGAACAAAAGTAACTACTCACAAATAATAATCATGCTCAAGATCAGAGGAGTATTAAATAGCATATTGGATCTGAACATATAATCTTCCACCAAATAAACCATATAGTAATCAACTACAAGATGTAATCAACACTACTAGTCACCCACAAGCACCAATCTATAGTTCCGATAACAAGATTGAACACAAGAGATGAACTAGCGTTTGAGATGAGATGGTGTTGTTGAAGATGTTGATGGAGATTGCCCTCCCCAAGATGGGAGAGTTGTTGGTGATGATGATGATGATGATTTCCCCCTCCGGGAGGGAAGTTCCCTCGGCGGAATCGCTCCGCCGGAGGGCAAAAGTGCTCCTGCCCAAGTTCCGCCTCGAGACAGCAGCGCTCCATCCCGAAAGTCCTCTCCTTATTTATTCTAGGTCAAAATGACCTATATACCAGAAGATGGGCACCGGAGGTGGGCCTGGGTGAGCACAACCCACCAGGGCGCGCCTGGGCAGCCTGGCACGCCCAGCTGGGTTGTGCCCACCTGGTGGGCCCCTCTGGTAGTTATTTGCTCCAATGTTCCATAAAAAAATCTCCGTGAAGTTTCAGCTTGTTTGGAGTTGTGCAGAATAGGTAGCCTGGCGTAGCTTTTTCAGGTCCAGATTTCCAGCTGCCGGAATTCTCCCTCTTTGTGTATACCTTGCATATTATGAGAGAAAAGGCATTAGAATTACTCCAAAAAGCATTATTATAGATAAAAACATCATAAATAACAGTAAGAAAACATGATGCAAAATGGACGTATCAGTCCATGACGTTCAAAACGTCTTTGAAGTCCCGATTCTAAGCCGTAAGGCATGGCACACTGAACTATCGAGTTATCATCAGATCGAGCTTGCCAGGCGTTCATAATATCAGCATCTGCTCCTGCAACAGGCCTTTCACCTAGTGGTTCATCAAGGACATAATTCTTCTGTGCAGCAATGGGGATAATCCTTAAGTTACGGACCCAGTCCGTGTAGTTGCTACCATCATCTTTCAACTTAGCTTTCTCTAGGAACGCATTAAAATTCAAGGGAATGGTAGCACGGGCCATTGATCTACAACATAGATATGCAAAAACTATCAGGACTAAGTTCATGATAAATTAAGTTCAATTAATCATATTACTTAAGAACTCCCACTTAGATAGACATCCCTCAAGTCATCTAAATGATACGTGATCCAAATCAACTAAACCATGTCCGATCATCACGTGAGATGGAGTAGTCATCAATGGTGAACATATCTATGTTGATAATATCTACTATATGATTCATGTTCGACCTTTCGGTCTCCAGTGTTCCAAGGCCATGTCTGTACATGCCAGGCTCGTCAAGTTTAACCCCGAGTATTCGCATGTGCAAAATTGTCTTGCACCCGTCGTATGTGAACGTAGAGCCTATCACACCCGATCATCACATGGTATCTCAGTACGACGAACTATCGCAACGGTGCATACTCAGGGAGAACACTTATACCTTGAAATTTTAGTTAAGGGATCATCTTATAATGCTACCTCCGTACTAAGCAAAATAAGATGCATAAAAGATAAACATCACATGCAATCAAAATATGTGACATGATATGGCCATCATCATCTTATGCTTTTGATCTCCATCTCCAAAGCATCGTCATGATCTCCATCTTCACTGGCTTGACACCTTGATCTCCATCGAAGCGTCGTGGTCGTCTCGCCAACTATTACTTCTACAACTATCACTAACGCATAGTGATAAAGTAAGTAATTACATGGCGTTTGCATTTCATACAATAAAGAGACAACCATAAGGCTCATGCCGATTGATACGTCCATTTTGCATCATGTTTTCTTACTATTATTTATAATGTTTTTATCCATAATAATGCTTTTTGGAGTAATTCTAATGCCTTTCCTCTCATAGTTTGCAAGGTGCACACAAAGAGGGAGAATTCTGGCAGCTGGAAATCTGTACCTGAAAAAGCTACGTCACGCCACCTATTCTGCACAACTCCAAATGAGCTGAAACTTCACCAAGATTTTTTATGGATTATTTAAGAAATATTGGATCCAGTAACCACGAGTGGGGGGCCACCTGGTGGGTTGTGGCCTCCTCGACCCACCTCTGGTGCCCATCTTCTGGTATATAAGTCATTTTGACCTAGAAAAAAATAAGGAGAAGGCTTTCGGGACGGAGCGCCGCCGTATCGAGGCGGAACTTGGGCAGGAGCACTTTTGCCCTCCAGCGGAGCGATTCTGCCGGGGGAACTTCCCTCCCGGAGGGGGAAATCATCGTCATCATCATCACCAACAACTCTCCCATCTTTGGGAGGGCAATCTCCATCAACATCTTTACCAGCACCATATCATCTCAAACCCTAGTTCATCTCTTGTATTCAATCTTGTTACCGGAACTATAGATTGGTGCTAGGGGTGACTAGTAGTGTTGATTACATCTTGTAGTTGATTACTATATGGTTTATTTGGTGGAAGATTATATGTTTATATCCATGATGTTATTTAATACTCCTCTGATCATGAGCATGTTTATCATTTGTGAGTAGTTACTTTTGTTCTTGAGGTCACGGGAGAAATCATGTTGCAAGTAATCATGTGAACTTGATATGTGTTCGATATTTTGATAGTATGTATGTTGTGATTCCCTTAGTGGTGTCATGTGAACGTCGACTACATGAAACTTCACCATATTTGGGCCTAAGGGAATGCATTGTGGAGTAGTAAATAGATGGTGGGTTGCGAGAGTGACAGAAGCTTAAACCCCAGCCTATGCGCTATTCCGTAAGGGACCGATTGGATCCTAGAGTTTAATGTTATGGTTAGAATTTATTCTTAATACTGTTCTCGTAGTTGCGGATGCTTGCGGGAGGGTTAATCATGCTGGTTATCGTAGCATAATTTTAAAATTTTCCTACGTTCACCAAGATGCATCTATGGAGTATACTAGCAACGAGGGGAAGGGAGTGCATCTACATACCCTTGTAGATCGCGAGCGGAAGCGTTCCAATGAACGTGGATGACGGAGTCGTACTCGCCGTGATCCAAATCACCGATGACCGAGTGCCGAACGGACGGCACCTCCGCGTTCAACACACGTACAGTGCAGCGACGTCTCCTCCTTCTTGATCCAGCAAGGGGGAAGGAGAGGTTGATGGAGATCCAACAGCACAACGGCGTGGTGGTGGATGTAGCGGGTCTCCGCAGGGCTTCGCAAGCTTCTGCGAGAGAGAGAGAGGTGTTGCAGGGGAGGAGGGAGGCGCCCAAGGCTGTTGTATGCTGCCCTCCCTCCCCCCCCTTTATATAGGCCCCCTGGGGGGGCGCCGGCCCTGGAGATCAGATCCAAGGGGGGGGCGGCGGCCAAGTGGGGGGGAAGGGGTGCCTTGCCCCCCAAGGCAAGGGGGAACTACCCCCTAGGGTTCCCAACCCTAGGCGCATGGGGGGAGGCCCAAGGGGGGGCGCCCCAGCCCACTAAGGGCTGGTTCCCTTCCACTTTCAGCCCACGGGGCCCTCCGGGATAGGTGGCCCCACCCGGTGGACCCCCGGGACCCTTCCGGTGGTCCCGGTACAATACCGGTAACCCCCGAAACTTTCCCGGTGGCCGAAACTGGACTTCCTATATATAATTCTTCACCTCCGGACCATTCCGGAACCTCTCGTGACGTCCGGGATCTCATCCGGGACTCCGAACAACTTTCGGGTTTCCGCATACATATATCTCTACAACCCTAGCGTCACCGAACCTTAAGTGTGTAGACCCTACGGGTTCGGGAGACATGCAGACATGACCGAGACGCCTCTCCGGTCAATAACCAACAGCGGGATCTGGATACCCATGTTGGCTCCCACATGTTCCACGATGATCTCATCGGATGAACCACGGTGTCGAGGATTCAATCAATCCGTATGCAATTCCCTTTGTCAAACGGTATGTTACTTGCCCGACATTCGATCGTCGGTATTCCAATACCTTGTTCAATCTCGTTACCGGCAAGTCTCTTTACTCGTACCGCAATGCATGATCCCGTGACTAACGCCTTAGTCACATTGAGCTCATTATGATGATGCATTACCGAGTGGGCCCAGAGATACCTCTCCGTCACACGGAGTGACAAATCCCAGTCTCGATCCGTGCCAACCCAACAGACACTTTCGGAGATACCCGTAGTGCACCTTTATAGTCAACCAGTTACGTTGTGACGTTTGGCACACCCAAAGCACTCCTACGGTATCCGGGAGTTGCACGATCTCATGGTCTAAGGAAAAGATACTTGACATTGGAAAAGCTCTAGCAAACGAAACTACACGATCTTTTATGCTATGCTTAGGATTGGGTCTTGTCCATCACATCATTCTCCTAATGATGTGATCCCGTTATCAATGACATCCAATGTCCATAGTCAGGAAACCATGACTATCTGTTGATCAACGAGCTAGTCAACTAGAGGCTTACTAGGGACACGTTGTGGTCTATGTATTCACACATGTATTACGATTTCCGGACAATACAATTATAGCATGAATAATAGACAATTACCATGAACAAAGAAATATAATAATAACCATTTATTATTGCCTCTAGGGCATATTTCCAAAAGTCTCCCACTTGCACTAGAGTCAATAATCTAGTTACATTGTGATGAATCGAACACCCATTGCGTCCTGGTGTTGATCATGTTTTGCCCTAGGGAGAGGTTTAGTCAACGGATCTACTACATTCAGGTCCGTATGTACTTTACAAATATCTATGTCTCCATTTTGAACACTTTCACGAATGGAGTTGAAGCAACGCTTGATATGCCTGGTCTTCCTGTGAAACCTGGGCTCCTTCGCAAGGGCAATAGCTCCAGTGTTGTCACAGAAGAGAGTCATCGGGCCCGACGCATTGGGAATCACCCCTAGGTCGGTAATGAACTCCTTCATCCAGACTGCTTCCTGTGCTGCCTCCGAGGCTGCCATGTACTCCGCTTCACATGTAGATCCCGCCACGACGCTTTGCTTGCAACTGCACCAGCTTACTGCTCCTCCATTCAAAATATACACGTATCCAGTCTGTGACTTCGAGTCATCCAGATCTGTGTCGAAGCTAGCGTCGACGTAACCCTTTACGACGAGCTCTTCGTCACCTCCATAAACGAGAAACATATCCTTAGTCCTCTTCAGGTACTTCAGGATATTCTTGACCGCTGTCCAGTGTTCCTTGCCGGGATTACTTTGGTACCTTCCTACCAAACTTACGGCAAGGTTTACATCAGGTCTGGTACACAGCATGGCATACATAATAGACCCTATGGCCGAGGCATAGGGGATGGCACTCATCTCTTCTATATCTTCTGCCGTGGTCGGGCATTGAGCCGTGCTCAATTGCACACCTTGCAATATAGGCAAGAACCCCTTCTTGGACTGATCCATACTGAACTTCTTCAATATCTTGTCAAGGTATGTACTTTGTGAAAGACCAATGAGGCGTCTTGATCTATCTCTATAGATCTTGATGCCTAATATATAAGCAGCTTCTCCAAGGTCCTTCATTGAAAAACACTTATTCAAATAGGCCTTTATACTTTCCAAGAATTCTATATCATTTCCCATCAATAATATGTCATCCACATATAATATGAGAAATGCTACAGAGCTCCCACTCACTTTCTTGTAAACACAGGCTTCTCCATAAGTCTGTGTAAACCCAAACGCTTTGATCATCTCATCAAAGCGAATGTTCCAACTCCGAGATGCTTGCAACAGCCCATAGATTGAGCGCTGGAGCTTGCATACTTTGTTAGCATTCTTAGGATCGACAAAACCTTCCGGCTGCATCATATACAACTCTTCCTTAAGGAAGCCGTTAAGGAATGCCGTTTTGACGTCCATCTGCCATATCTCATAATCATAGTATGCGGCAATTGCTAACATGATTCGGACGGACTTCAGCTTCGCTACGGGTGAGAAAGTCTCATCGTAGTCAACCCCTTGAACTTGTCGATAACCCTTAGCGACAAGTCGAGCTTTGTAGATGGTCACATTACCATCTGCGTCCGTCTTCTTCTTAAAGATCCATTTGTTTTCTATGGCTCGCCGCTCATCGGGCAAGTCTGTCAAAGTCCATACTTTGTTTTCATACATGGATTCTATCTCGGATTTCATGGCTTCTAGCCATTTGTCGGAATACGGGCCCGCCATCGCTTCTTCATAGTTCGAAGGTTCACCGTTGTCTAACAACATGATTTCCAGGACAGGGTTGCCGTACCACTCTGGTGCGGAACGTGTCCTTGTGGACCTACGAAGTTCAGTAACTTGATCTGAAGTTTCATGATCATCATCATTAACTTCCTCCCCAGTCGGTGTAGGCACCACAGGAACATTTTCCCGCGCTGTGCTACTTTCCGGTTCGGAAGGGGTGACTATCACCTCATCAAGTTCCACTTTCCTCCCACTCAATTCTTTCGAGAGAAACTCCTTCTCTAGAAAGGACCCGTTCTTGGCAACGAAGATCTTGCCTTCGGATCTGAGGTAGAAGGTATACCCAATAGTTTCCTTAGGGTATCCTATGAAGACGCATTTTTCCGATTTGGGTTCGAGCTTTTCAGGTTGAAGTTTCTTGACATAAGCATCACATCCCCAAACTTTTAGAAACGACAGCTTAGGTTTCTTCCCAAACCATAATTCATACAGTGTCGTCTCAACGGATTTAGACAGTGCCCTGTTTAAAGTGAATGCGACAGTCTCTAAAGCATAACCCCAAAATGAGAGCGGTAAATCGGTAAGAGACATCATAGATCGTACCATATCCAATAGAGTGCGATTACGACGTTCGGACACACCATTTCTCTGAGGTGTTCCAGGCGGCGTGAGTTGTGAAACTATTCCACATTTCCTTAAGTGTGTACCAAATTCGTGACTTAAATATTCTCCTCCACGATCTGATCGTAAGAATTTTATTTTCCTGTCACGTTGATTCTCGACTTCACTCTGAAATTCCTTGAACTTTTCAAAGGTTTCAGACTTGTGTTTCATTAGGTAGACATACCCATATCTACTTAAATCATCAGTGAGAGTGAGAACATAACGATATCCTCCGCGAGCCTCAACACTCATTGGACCGCACACATCGGTATGTATGATTTCCAATAAGTTGGTTGCTCGCTCCATTGTTCCGGAGAACGGAGTCTTGGTCATCCTACCCATGAGGCATGGTTCGCACGTGTCAAATGATTCGTAATCAAGAGACTCCAAAAGTCCATCTGCATGGAGCTTCTTCATGCGCTTGACACCAATGTGACCAAGACGGCAGTGCCACAAGTATGTGGGACTATCGTTATCAACTTTACATCTTTTGGTATTCACACTATGAACATGTGTAACATCACGTTCGAGATTCATCAAAAATAAACCATTGACCAGCGGGGCCTGACCATAAAACATATCTCTCAAATAAATAGAACAACCATTATTCTCAGATTTAAATGAGTAGCCATCTCGAATTAAACGAGATCCAGATACAATGTTCATGCTCAAAGCTGGCACTAAATAACAATTATTGAGGTTTAAAACTAATCCCGTGGGTAGATGCAGAGGTAGCATGCCAACGGCGATCACATCGACCTTGGAACCATTCCCGACGCGCATCGTCACCTCGTCCTTCGCCAGTCTCCGTTTATTCCGTAGTTCCTGTTTTGAGTTACAAATATGAGCAACCGCACCGGTATCAAATACCCAGGAGCTACTACGAGTACTGGTAAGGTACACATCGATTACTTGTATATCACATATACCTTGGGTGTTGCCGGCCTTCTTCTTGTCCGGTAAATATTTGGGGCAGTTCCGCTTCCAGTGACCACTTCCCTTTCAATAAAAGCACTCAGTCTCGGGCTTGGGTCCATTCTTTGACTTCTTCCCGGTAACTGGTTTACCGGGCGCGGCAACTCCCTTGCCGTCCTTCTTGAAGTTCTTCTTACCCTTGCCCTTCTTGAACTTAGTGGTTTTATTCACCATCAACACTTGATGTTCTTTTCTGATCTCCCCTTCCGCTGATTTCAGCATTGAATATACCTCGGGAATGGTCTTTTCCATTCCCTGCATATTGTAGTTCATCACAATGTAGCTTGGTGGAAGCGACTGGAGGATTCTGTCAATGACCGCGTCATCCGGGAGATTAACTCCCAGCTGAGACAAGCGGTTGTGCAACCCAGACATTCTGAGTATGTGCTCACTAACAGAACTGTTCTCCTCCATTTTACAGCTGAAGAACTTGTCAGAGACTTCATATCTCTCGACCCGGGCATGAGCTTGAAAAACCAGTTTCAGCTCCTCGAACATCTCATATGCTCCATGTTTCTCAAAACGCTTTTGGAGACCCGGTTCTAAGCTGTAAAGCATGCCGCACTGAACGAGGGAGTAATCATCAGCACGCTGCTGCCAAGCGTTCATAACGTCTTGGTTCTCAGGGATTGGTGCTTCACCTAGCGGTGCTTCTAAGACATAATCTTTCTTGGCTACTACGAGGATGAGCCTCAGGTTCCGGACCCAGTCCGTATAATTGCTGCCATCATCTTTCAGCATGGTTTTCTCTAGGAACGCGTTGAAATTGAGGACAACGTTGGCCATTTGATCTACAAGACATAGTGTAAAGATTTTAGACTAAGTTCATGATAATTGAGTTCATCTAATCAAATTATTTAATGAACTCCCACTCAGATAGACATCCCTCTAGTCATCTAAGTGAAACATGATCCGAATTCAACTAGGCCGTGTCCGATCATCACGTGAGACGGACTAGTCAAGATCGGTGAACATCTCCATGTTGATCGTATCTTCTATACGACTCATGCTCGACCTTTCGGTCCTCCGTGTTCCGAGGCCATGTCTGTACATGCTAGGCTCGTCAAGTCAACCTAAGTGTATTGCGTGTGTTCCGAGGCCATGTCTGTACATGCTAGGCTCGTCAACACCCGTTGTATTCGAACGTTAGAATCTATCACACCCGATCATCACGTGGTGCTTCGAAACAACGAACCTTCGCAATGGTGCACAGTTAGGGTGAACAATTTCTTGAAATTATTATAAGGGATCATCTTACTTACTACCGTCGTTCTAAGCAAATAAGATGCAAAAATATGATAAACATCACATGCAATCAAATAGTGACATGATATGGCCAATATCATCATGCTCCTTTGATCTCCATCTTCGGGGCACCATGATCATCTTTGTCACCGGCATGACACCATGATCTCCATCATTGTGTCTTCATGAAGTCGTCACGCCAACGATTACTTCTACTTCTATGGCTAACCCGTTTAGCAACAAAGTAAAGTAATTTACATGGCGTTATTCAATGACACGCAGGTCATGCAAAATAATAAAGACAACTCCTATGGCTCCTGCCGGTTGTCATATTCATCGACATGCAAGTCGTGATTCCTATTACAAGAATATGATCAATCTCATACATCACATATATCATTCATCACATCTTCTGGCCATATCACATCACATAGCACTTGCTGCAAAAACAAGTTAGACGTCCTCTAATTGTTGTTGCAAGTTTTACGTGGTTTGTAGGTTTCTAGCAAGAACGATTTCTTACCTACGTATGACCACAACGTGATTTGCCAATTTCTATTTACCCTTCATAAGGACCCTTTTCATCGAATCTGTTCTGACTAAAGTAGGAGAGACAGACACCCGCTAGCCACCTTATGCAACTAGTGCATGTCAGTCGGTGGAACCAGTCTCACATAAGCGTACGTGTTAGGTCGGTCCGGGCCGCTTCATCCTACAATGCCGCCGAAACAAGAAACGACTAGTAGCGGCAAGAAGAATTGGCAAACTCAACGCCCACAACTTCTTTGTGTTCTACTCGTGCATAGTAACTACGCATAGACCTGGCTCATGATGCCACTGCTGGTTATCGTAGCATAATTTTAAAATTTTCCTACGTTCACCAAGATGCATCTATGGAGTATACTAGCAACGAGGGGAAGGGAGTGCATCTACATACCCTTGTAGATCGCGAGCGGAAGCGTTCCAATGAACGTGGATGACGGAGTCGTACTCGCCGTGATCCAAATCACCGATGACCGAGTGCCGAACGGACGGCACCTCCGCGTTCAACACACGTACGGTGCAGCGACGTCTCCTCCTTCTTGATCCAGCAAGGGGGAAGGAGAGGTTGATGGAGATCCAACAGCACGACGACGTGGTGGTGGATGTAGCGGGTCTCCGCAGGGCTTCGCAAGCTTCTGCGAGAGAGAAAGAGGTGTTGCAGGGGAGGAGGGAGGCGCCCAAGGCTGTTGTATGCTGCCCTCCCTCCCCCCCTTTATATAGGCCCCCTGGGGGGGCGCCGGCCCTGGAGATCAGATCCAAGGGGGGGGCGGCGGCCAAGTGGGGGGGAAGGGGTGCCTTGCCCCCCAAGGCAAGGGGGAACTCCCCCCTAGGTTTCCCAACCCTAGGCGCATGGGGGGAGGCCCAAGGGGGGGTGCCCCAGCCCACTAAGGGCTGGTTCCCTTCCACTTTCAGCCCACGGGGCCCTCCGGGATAGGTGGCCCCACCCGGTGGACCCCCGGGACCCTTCCGGTGGTCCCGGTACAATACCGGTAACCCCCGAAACTTTCCCGGTGGCCGAAACTGGACTTCCTATATATAATTCTTCACCTCCGGACCATTCCGGAACCTCTCGTGACGTCCGGGATCTCATCCGGGACTCCGAACAACTTTCGGGTTTCCGCATACATATATCTCTACAACCCTAGCGTCACCGAACCTTAAGTGTGTAGACCCTACGGGTTCGGGAGACATGCAGACATGACCGAGACGCCTCTCCGGTCAATAACCAACAGCGGGATCTGGATACCCATGTTGGCTCCCACATGTTCCACGATGATCTCATCGGATGAACCACGGTGTCGAGGATTCAATCAATCTGTATGCAATTCCCTTTGTCAATCGGTATGTTACTTGCCCGAGATTCGATCGTCGGTATCCCAATACCTTGTTCAATCTCGTTACCGGCAAGTCTCTTTACTCGTACCGCAATGCATGATCCCGTGACTAACACCTTAGTCACATTGAGCTCATTATGATGATGCATTACCGAGTGGGCCCAGAGATACCTCTCCGTCACACGGAGTGACAAATCCCAGTCTCGATCCGTGCCAACCCAACAGACACTTTCGGAGATACCCGTAGTGCACCTTTATAGTCACCTAGTTACGTTGTGACGTTTGGCACACCCAAAGCACTCCTACGGTATCCGGGAGTTGCACGATCTCATGGTCTAAGGAAAAGATACTTGACATTGGAAAAGCTCTAGCAAACGAAACTACACGATCTTTTATGCTATGCTTAGGATTGGGTCTTGTCCATCACATCATTCTCCTAATGATGTGATCCCGTTATCGATGACATCCAATGTCCATAGTCAGGAAACCATGACTATCTGTTGATCAACGAGCTAGTCAACTAGAGGCTTACTAGGGACACATTGTGGTCTATGTATTCACACATGTATTACGATTTCCGGACAATACAATTATAGCATGAATAATAGACAATTACCATGAACAAAGAAATATAATAATAACCATTTATTATTGCCTCTAGGGCATATTTCCAACAAATCATAAGTAGGAGGTTTGTTCAAGTAAGAACAGCATCTAAGCACCGGTCCACCCACATATCAAATTATCAAAGTAGCGAACACGAATTAAACCAACATGATGAAAGTGACTAAATGAAATTCCCATGTACCCTCAAGAACGCTTTGCTTATCATAAGAGACCGTTTTGGCCTGTCCTTTGCCTCAAAAGGATTGGGGTACCTTGCTTCATACTTGTTACTATTATCGTTACTTGCTCGTTACAAATTATCTTGCTACCAAACTACTCAACTACTTACAATTTCAGCACTTGCAGACATTACCATACTGAAAACTACTTGTCATTTTCTTCTGCTCCTCGTTGGGTTTGACACTCTTACTTATCGAAAAAGAGCTACAATTGATCCCATATACTTGTGGGTCATCAAGGCTATTTTCTGGCACCATTGCCGGGGAGTGAAGCGCCTTTGGTAAGTGGAATTCGGTAAGGAAACATTTATATAGTGTGCTAAAATTTATTGTCACTTGTTACTATGGAAAACAATCCTTTGAGGGGTTTGTTCGGGGTATCTTCACCTTGTCCGGAACCACAATTAGCTACCCCTCAACCTACTGCACCTACTGAAAATATTGAATATGAAATTCCTTCGGGTATGATAGAACAATGCTAGCTACTCCTTATGCAGGAGATGGAACCGAACATCCTGATATGCACTTGATATATGTAGAACAAATTTGTGGATTGTTCAAGCTTGCAGGTTTACCCAGGGATGAAGTTATGAAAAAGGTTTTCCCTTCATCTTTGAAGGGAAAAGCATTGGCATGGTATAGGCTATGCAATGATATTGGATCATGGAATTGGAATCCTTTGAAATTGGAGTTCCACCAAAAAATTTATCCTATGCATCTAGTTCATCGTGATTGGAATTATATATATAATTTTTGGCCTCGTGAAGGAGAAAGTATCGCTCTAGCTTCTTAAGTCAGTGTTATATTCATGCCCCAATCATGAGCTCTCAAGAGAAATTATTATTCAGAACTTTTATGCTCGGCTTTCTCGTAATGATCAAACCATGCTGGATACTTCTTGTGCTAGTTCTTTTATGAAGAAAACTATTGAATTCCGGTGGTATCTTTTGGAAAGAATTAAACGCAACTCTGAAGATTGGGAACTCGACGAAGGTAAAGAGTCAGGTATAAAGCTTAAGTATGATTGTGTTAAATCTTTTATGGGTACCGATGCTTTTCAAAAGTTTAGCACTAAATATGGACTTGACTCTGAGATAGTAGCCTCCTTTTGTGGATCATTTGCTACTCATGTTGAACTCCCTAAAGAGAAGTGGTTTAAATATCACCCACCTATTAAAGAAGAAATTAAATAATTGGTACCAGTTAAAGAAGAAACTATACTCTATAGTGTTGATCCAGTTGTTCCTACTGCTTATATTGATAAGCCCCCTTTTCCTGTTAGGATAAAGGAACATGCTAAAGTTTCAACTGTGGTTAACAAAAGCTATGTTAGAACACCTAAACTAGATGAAAAAATTAGATTAGAACCTAATGTTGCTATGGTTAAAGATCTCTTGGAGGAAGATATAGATGGGCATGTTATTTACTTCTGTGCAGAAGCTGCTAGAATTGCTAAACCCGATAAAAGGGATAAACATAGACCAGTTGTTGGCATGCATATCATTTCAGTTAAAATAGGAGATCACTGTTATCATGGTTTATGTGACATGGGTGCTAGTGTGAGTGCTATTCCTTACACTTTATATCCAGAAATTAAGAAAGACATAGCACCTGCAGAGATAGAAGACATAGATGTTACTATTAAACTTGCTAATAGAGACACCATATCACCTTGTGGGATTATTAGAGATGTTGAAGTCTTGTGTGGGGAAATAAAATACCCTACTGATTTTCTTGTTTTTGGTTCCCCACAAGATGACTTCTGTCCCATTATCTTTGGTAGACCTTTCTTGAACACAGTTAATGCTAAGATAGATTGCAAGAAACAAACTGTTGGTGTTAGCTTTGGTGATGAGTCTCATGAGTTTAATTTTTCCAAGTTTAGTAGAAATTATCATGAAAAATAATTACCTAGTAAGGATGAATTAATTGGTCTTGCTTCTATTACTGTGCCACCTACTGATCCTTTAGCACAATACTTGCTAGACCATGAAAATGATTTACATATGGATGAAAGAAATGAAATAGATAAGATTTTCTTTGAACAACGTCCTCTGCTTAAACACAATTTGCCTATTGAAACTCTTGGAGGTCCTCCTCCACCTAAAGGTGATCCTGTGTTTGAATTAAAACAATTGCCAGACACTTTGAAATATGCTTATCTTGATGAAAAGAAAATATATCCTGTTATTATTAGTGCCAACCTTTCAAAACATGAAGAAGAAAGATTATTGAAAGTTCTAAGGAAGCACCGGGCTGCTATTGGATATACTCTTGATGATTTAAAGGGCATTAGTCCCACTCTATGTCAGCACAAAATTAATTTGGAACCTCATGCTAAACCCGTTGTTGATCACCAACGTCGGTTAAATCCGAAGATGAAAGAGGTGGTAAGAATGGAAATATTAAAACTTCTAGAAGCAGGTATAATCTATCCTATAGCTGATAGTAGATGGGTAAGTCTTGTTCCTTGTGTCCCTAAGAAAGGAGGTATTACTGTTGTTCCTAATGATAAGAATGAACTTATTCCACAAAGAATTGTTACAGGCTATAGAATGGTAATTGATTTTAGAAAATTAAATAAAGCTACTAGAAAAGATCATTACCCTTTGCCTCTTATTGATCAAATGCTTGAAAGATTATCTAAGCACACACACTTTTGCTTCCTTGATGGATATTCTGGCTTTTCACAAATACCTGTATCTCAACCTGATCAAGAAAAGACCACTTTTACTTGTCCTTTTGGAACCTATGCTTATAGACGTATGCCTTTTGGTTTATGTAATGCACCTGCTACCTTTCAAAGATGCATGATGGCTATATTCTCTGATTTTTGTGAAAAGATTGTTGAGGTTTTCATGGATGACTTTTCTGTTTATGGTAAGTCTTTTGCTGACTGTTTAAGCAATCTTGATCGAGTTTTGCAGAGATGTGAACAAACAAATCTTGTCTTGAATTGGGAGAAGTGCCACTTTATGGTTAATGAAGGCATTGTCTAGGGTCATAAAATTTCTAAAAGAGGTATTAAAGTGGACCAAGCTAAGGTTGATGCAATTGAGAAAATGCCATGTCCTAAGGACATCAAAGGTATTTGTAGTTTCTAGGTCATGCTGGTTTCTATAGGAGATTTATCAAAGACTTTTCTAAAATTTCTAGGCCTCTTACTAATCTTTTGCAAAAGGATATTTCTTTTGTTTTTGATGATGATTGTCTTGAACCCTTTGAAACACTCAAGAAAGCTTTAATCTCTGCACCTATTATTCAACCACCTGATTGGAACTTTCCTTTTGAAATTATGTGTGATGCTAGTGATTATGCTGTTGGTGTTGTTCTAGGACAAAGAGTTGATAAGAAATTGAATGTCATTCATTATGCTAGTAGAACTCTAGAAAGTGCTCAAAGAAATTATGCTACTACTGAAAAAGAATTCTTAGCAGTGGTGTTTGCTTGTGATAAGTTTAGACCTT
The DNA here is from genome assembly GCF_018294505.1 of Triticum aestivum. Taxonomy (NCBI): domain Eukaryota; kingdom Viridiplantae; phylum Streptophyta; class Magnoliopsida; order Poales; family Poaceae; genus Triticum; species Triticum aestivum. The sequence goes on from NC_057805.1 coordinate 321,937,725, forward strand.
ATGTTCTTGATTCTAAAGTAACTGTTCACACAGACCATGCTGCTATTAAATATCTTATGGAAAAGAAAGATGCTAAACCTAGACTTATTCGTTGGGTTCTCTTGTTACAAGAATTTGATTTACATATTATTGATAGAAAAGGAGCTGAGAACCCTGTAGCAGATAACTTGTCTAGGCTTGAAAATGTGCTTGATGACCCACTACTTATTGATGATAGTTTTCCTGATGAGCAGTTAGCTGCAATAAATGTCGCTAATGGTACTCCTTGGTATGCTGACTATGCTAATTACATTGTTGCTAAATATTTACCACCTAGCTTTACATACCAACAAAAGAAAAAATTCTTCTATGATTTAAGACATTACTTTTGGGATGACCCACATCTTTATAAAGAAGGAGGAGATGGTATTATTAGACGTTGTGTACCTGAGCATGAACAGGGACAAATCCTATGGAAATGTCACTCTGAGGATTATGGAGGGCATCATGCTGGAGATAGAACTGCTCACCAGGTATTGCAGTCTGGATTTTATTGGCCTACTCTCTTCAAGGATGCCCGTAAGTATGTCTCATCTTGTGATGAATGCGAAAGAATAGGTAATATTGGTAAGCATCAAGAAATGTCTATGAATTATTCACTTGCTGTTGAACCATTTGCTGTTTGGGGATTTGATTACATGGGACCTTTTCCTTCCTATAATGGGTATACACATATTTTGGTTGTTGTTGATTATGTTACTAAATGGGTAGAAGCTATTCCAACAAGTAGTGTTGATCACAACACCTCTATTAAAATGCTTAAGGAAGTTATTTTCCCAAGGTTTGGAGTCCCTAGATATTTAATGACTGATGGTGGTTCACACTTTATTCATGGTGCTTTCCGTAAAATGCTTGCTAAGTATGATGTTAGCCATAGAATTGCATCACCCTATCATCCTCAGTCTAGTGGTCAAGTTGAACTTAGTAATAGAGAAATAAAATTAATTTTGCAAAAGACTGTTAATAGGTCTAGGAAGAATTGGTCTAAGAAATTAGATGATGCACTTTGGGCTTATAGGACAGCATATAAAAATCCTATGGGTATGTCTCCTTATAAAATGGTTTATGGAAAAGCTTGTCGTTTGCCTCTTGAGTTAGAACATAAAGCATACTGGGCAGTTAAAGAACTCAACTATGATTTCAAACTTGCTGGTGAAAAGAGGTTATTTGATATAAGCTCATTAGATGAATGGAGAACCCAAGCTTATGAAAATGCAAAGTTATTCAAAGAGAAAGTTAAAATATGGCATGACAAAATAATCCAAAAGCGTGAGTCTAAAGTTGGAGAACATGTTCTTTTGTACAACTCTCGTTTTAGATTTTTTGCAGGAAAGCTCCTCTCAAAATGGGAAGGCCCATATGGCATCGAGGAGATTTACCGGTCTGGAGCCATCAAAATAAATAATTCTAAAGGTACTAACCCGAAGGTTGTCAATGGGCAACGAATAAAGCACTATATCTCAGGTACGCCTATTAATATTGAAAGTAATATTATCCAAACTTTGACACCGGAAGAACACATAAAAGAGTCCTTCCGGAACACTCCAGAATCGTCAAAATAAGGAGGTACGTGATACGGTAAGTAAACGGACTCCAAAAGTCCCCTGGTGGGCACAAGACACCAAGGCGCGCCAGGCAAGCCTGGCGCGCCCAGGCGGGTTCTGCCCACCTGGGACACCTCTCGTACTCCGTTTTTCTTTCGTGTACTTGTCCTCCAAGATAAAAAATCTATATATACTTCTCGAACCTGTTAACCACCGTATCGCAGAGAAAACCCTCTGTTCTCTTTTCTTATTGTTTTCTGTGCAGATCTGAAAATATGTCATCCCAAGACTCCGACAGAGAGAGCTATGTCTCACATCTCATTGCTAATCCAAATACCTATGGGGACCTATCTCCTTGTGGTCGAACTACTGATGACGAGGAGGATGCTCACTTGATGAGGATCGATGAAGCTCGGAGGAGGAGGATGTCCCTCTACCTCAACCAGGGGATATGCACGTGAAGTTCAAGAAGTCCAGTCTCCCTAAAAGGGCTAACCGATCTAACAACCGATCTATTCCTCTTCGTTTTAGGCAGAAAAGCAAAGGGGATTTATGTGACAAGATCTTGAAGCTGGAGTTGGAGGTCGATGATTTAAAGGAGGAGATTGCTCTCCTCAACTACAATATGAAGAAGTTGAAGGCACAATTATCATCACCACCACCATCTTCTTCACCACCAAAGGAGAGCTGAGTATCGGGTATGGGCACTCCCCTTGGCTTCCGCCAAGCTTGGGGGAGGTGCCCCGGTATCGTATCATCCCACTATGTTTTTTCTTTTACTTATCTTAGTTCGATCTTTTTGCTTTAGATGAAATAAAATTTAGTTTGGTCCTTTCCTCTTTGAGAGTTTGCTTAGTGATCTATCATTGTAATCGTGTGCAAGTTATATAATAAAGTTTAGTTTGAGTTTTTACTTTCTTTACTTTCATGTTGCAAATAAAGAAAAGAAATAAGAAAGGAAAAAAAGAGAAAGGAAGCAAATAAAAGAAAGGAAATAAATCAATAAGATCATATACTAATCCTATGTTAGGTGATAGCGCCACATAAGGAAACGTATAAGTAAGAAAATTTTATTAGAGATTGACAAACATAGCATTAGTCAGTGATGCAACTCATGAAAGAATTAATAAGGGAAGGGGAGATTCACATATAAATATACCATCCTAGAAATCTTTTGTGATTGTGAGCCCTCATCAAAATATTATATGCCAAAATTGTTGACGTTGGACAAGGAAGACAACTTAATGGTTTATGTTTGTTTATATTCACATAGAAGTCATATTGTCATAGATCCTTCAACATGTGGTGCTTGCCCCCTATCTTTGCTAGCCAAAAATTCCGCACTAAGTAGAGATACTACTTGTGCATCCAAAAACCCTTAAACCCAAATCTTTTTCAAGTGTCCACCATCCTACCTATGGATTGAGCAAGATCCTTCAAGTAAGTTGTCATCGGTGTAAAAAGGCAATAAAAATTGCTTCTAAATATGACGTCCCTCGAACTCTTGATCTAGCAAAGTGTCAAGGAAGTAGATGAGTTCCATCAGCATGACGGCATGGTGATGGTGATGGTGAAGTGATCTGCGCAGGGCTTCGCCTAAGCACTACAAGAATATGACCGAGGGTGTAATATGTGGAGGAAGGCGTCGCACACGGCTAACATATGTTGTTTTGTGTTCTAGGCGCCTCCCTCTCCTCATATATATAGGTGGTAGGGAGAGGGAGCAGCCAAGGGGGGTGCCCCAAGTAGGCCGAATCCTACTTGGGGTTCCTCCCCAATTCGGCCCCCCTTTTCCTTTTTCACCGGAGGGGGAAGGAAAGAGGAGGGAGGAGAGAAGGAAGGGGGAAGCCGAATCCCTCCCCTTCCTTCTCTCTTCCCCTCTTTCCTTTCTCCTCTGGTGCGGCCCATATGGGGGGCGCAGCAGCCCTTGCTGGCTGCTGCGTTTCCCCTCTTGGCCCATTAGGCCCATATCTTTGCCGGGGGGGTGCCCGAAACCCCTTTCGATGACCCGATATGTACCCGGTACCCTCCAGAACACTTCCGGTGTCCGAATACTATCATCCTATATATCAATCTTTACCTCTCGACCATTTCGAGACTCATCGTCACGTCTGTGATCTCATCCGGTACTCTAAACAACATTCGGTCACCAAATCACATAACTCATATAATACAAAATCGTCATCGAACGTTAAGCGTGCGGACCCTACGGGTTTGAGAACTATGTAGACATGACCGAGACACCTCTCCGATCAATGACCAATAGCGGAACCTGGATGCTCATATTGGTTCCTACATGTTCTACGAAGATCTTTATCGGTCAAACCGTAATGATAACATACGTTATTCCCTTTGTCATCGGTATGTTACTTGCCCGAGATTCGATTGTCGGTATCTTCATACCTAGTTCAATCTCGTTACCGGCAAGTCTCTTTACTCGTTCCGTAATGCATCATCCCGCAACTAACTCATTAGTCACATTGCTTGCAAGGCTTCTTATGATGTGCATTACCGAGAGGGCCCAGAGATACCTCTCCGATACTCGGAGTGACAAATCCTAATCTCTATCTATGCCAACCCAACAAACACCTTCGGAGATACCTGTAGAGCATCTTTATAACCACCCAGTTACGTTGTGACGTTTGATAGCACACAAGGTATTCCTCCGGTATCCGGGAGTTGCATAATCTCATAGTCGAAGGAATATGTATTTGACATGAAGAAAGCAATAGCAATAAAACTGAATGATCGATATGCTAAGCTAACGGATGGGTCTTGTCCATCGCATCATTCTCCTAATGATGTGATCCCGTTCATCAAATGACAACATATGTCTATGGTTAGGAAACTTAACCATCTTTGATTAACGAGCTAGTCTAGTAGAGGCTTACCAGGGACACGGTGTTTTGTCTATGTATCCACACATGTATCAAGTTTCCGGTTAATACAATTCTAGCATGAATAATAAACATTTATCATGATATAAGGAAATATAAAATAACAACTTTATTATTGCCTCTAGGGCATATTTCCTTCAATTGTTAGGGTGGACGGTAACCGCCGTCTTTGTATACAGAGGTGGGACTGGTCCCCGACCAGCCATCCAACATGCAGGAGCGCTTAGGACGATTTACCCATGACCCCTTCGCGCTTAGGATTTAGACCGGTGTATTGACCTCTTTGGAGAGCCTAGGTTGGTCTACAGCGTGTCGATTGCCCGAGGTTGAGCATTGCCCAGAAAAGTGTGTCCGGCCAGAGGTAATTGAGTGTATCGGGTAATGTGGTGCACCCCTGCAGGGAAGTAATCTATTCGAATAGCCGTGTCCACGGTAACAGGATGCTTGGAGTTTTATCCTGATCTACTACAACTAGAACTAGATACTATATTGGAACTTAAATGATGTTCTGCTCCAGGATCGCTTTCTCGCAGGGTAGTCGAGGAAGGATCTCAGAGCATTATTGACATAAACATGTTACTATATATTATTATATGCTCCTCTCCTCTACTGCTGCAAGATGATGGCCAGAGATGATGGTAATCTTCGATAGGATGAGCTTCTCCCCCTTATTCTGGCATTTCTGCAGTATAGTCCACATATACTACCACTTTCCTTTGATACCAATGCATATCTAGTGTAGATCTGATGTAAGTCTTGCGAGTACTTTGGATGAGTACCCAGGGTTGCTTTGCTACCTCTTTCCTTCTTCCCGGATGTTGCGATCAGATGATGGAGCCCAGGAGCCAGAGGACCCCGAGCTTGGCTACTACGTGGAGATCTAGGACCAGGAGTAGTTCGGAGGTCCCAGGAAGGAGGCCTCGCCTTTCGATATAGTGTCGTTGTTTTGCTCAGTCTTCTTAAGGAAAAACTTGTCTAACTATGTCTGTACTCAGATAATATTTGCTTTGATGACTGATGTATTTATGGGTCCTCGTGGCCCTTGCTTGTAATTTAATTTTTTCTAATCCTTTGTGACGTAGAGTTATGTTGTGATATTGACATGGGTCACCGTTCGTGATCGTGCATGATGCGTGTATGATTACTGCACTATTATGAGTCGGGGGCGTCACACTCATAGACATGAACGAAACCGTTCGTTCAATGACCAACAGCGGGATCGTGGACTCCGTATCGATCCCTATGAGCACACGAATTATATCCAAGTGAACCTTAGGTTATCATGTGATGCCCCCTTTGCTTCGTGATACTTCACAAAACCCTGGATGCATCGGTATCCTCTTGAGTCCTCACCATGCTCACTATACCGAAATCCTCATTACCGGGTTTGTTTTTCTTTCTCATTATTGTGTTCCGGCATCCCCGTGACGAAGCACGTGTGTTTGGCTAGATGATGATGATCGATGTCGTTGCACCAAGAGGGCCCTAAGAATATCTCTCCATCGTCAGAGGAGCAAATCCCACTCTCAAACCATCTAGTCCCTTGTCAAACTTTCCGATGAACCTGTAAGTTGTCATTATATCACCGTGTTACAAGTGACGTTTGAGCAACCCCAAAGCCTGCGGTGCAGTAGGAAGTGACTACAATACTCTCATGGTCTAAGGAGTAATGTCACATGTTAGCTCCGTGTTATTACAATTGAATGCAAGCGATATTAATCCAATTCATAACAAACAAGATTAGGTCGGTTCAATATGATCGTTCTTCCAACGTAATAATCTCAATATTGTTTCAGGACTATCGTGTAGGAGATATGCCCTAGAGGCAATAATAAATGATATTATTTATCTCCAAGTTCATAATTATGTTTTATGTTCCATGCTATAACTGCTATGGTTCTCGAGTCTGCAATAACACGAGGCTCGGAGGAAGACTCATATGCACGTGTGGAATAATAAATGGTAAGAAGTATTCTTAGTCTGGCCTCTAAGACTAGCTCAAGTGTTGCATGATGGTTCTGTTTTCCTGATCATGGGCATGTCAATGCCAGCAACTTTGAGGGCACAATGTTAAGAGAACATTTGTGTTGAATCGACCCGGATTGATGTTATGCTATGAGATACATTCGTCACAAGTTAATGGTTTATAACACATAGATAGTTAATGTTTGCATAATTCCTTAGACCATGAGAGTATCGAGTTTCTTCATGCTTGCTTCATGAACTTTGGGGTTTGTTAAACGTCATCCGTAACTGGATGGCTATTACGGCGGCTTACGGGTTCATGGGAAAGTATGTTAAGTAACTTGATAGCTCGAGATTGGGATTTGCTCCTCCGACGATGGAGAGATATACTCGGGCCCTCTCGGTGTTACGGTGTCCATCATCGTCTGGCCAGACACTTTGTGATTTGATCACGGGGATGCTGGAACACGAAACGAGAAAAGAGAACAAAACCGGTAACGAGGTAACTAGCATAGTGGACAAGTTGTTGATCCACGGGAATGCCAACATGTCTCACCTCGGGTATTTGTAACATATCGCGAAGCAACAGGAATGGCACACGGTAACTGGAGGTTCACTCGAATATTTATTCGTGTGGGTATAGGGGTCAATATGGGTGTCCACGGCTCCGATGTTGATCATTAATCGGAAGGGGTTCCGGGTCATGTCTATACTTCACCGAACCTATAGGGTCACACGCTTAAGGGTCATCTATCTGCTGAATACTAGACAGGGAGTCTGAGAGAAAATCACCGAAAAAGTTTCGGACAGCGGAATCGTACCGCAGAGAGAGGTCATCGGATAAGTTTCGATGATACCGAAAAGTTGTTTCGGGATACACCATTAAGTCAAATTGGTTTCGGCACATGCCTGATAATTCTTGGAGGATGCCAGAATCATTCTGGAAGCTTTTTGGAATTTTCTGAGATAAAAATCGGAAATGTTCCGGAGCTGCCGGAGCCACTTCAGATGCGTTTCGCAGATGAAAATCACTAAAACCGGAATTGTTTTGGAATGCGTTGAAAATCATTTTAGTGGGTACTGGAAATGTTCTTAGCCCACATAAATATTTTCAGTTCGATCAGACGCTGAAAAATGTCGTCGTGAATAGTGAAAATCAGCTTTATGGTTACTTTATGGAAAGCCACCTTTTGGGGCTTTGCTCCAAAAGATCTTGGGGATGACATGGATGGATAGGAGCCATTTTTTGGGCCCCTCATGGGGGTGTGGCCGGCCACATGGGGTATCCCCCCTTGGGGACCCTCTTGTTCATTGGTTTCACTCCTAGGTCCTTGTGGAAGGACTTCATTCATGTGCATTTTGGGTTTTTGTGTGAAACTACCCTACCCCTTGGGATTTCCTATAAATAGAGGTGGAGGGGCAGCCCTCCACACTCATCCCTTCTCACATACAAGTGCCATGCAATGATCTGGCTTCTCTCTCCCTCCCCGCAAAATAGTTTCGTAGAGCCGAAAGGCTGTCTGGGTTCCGGCAGGAACTAGTTCTGGACGGCGAAGCCCTGCCGGATAGATGACACCGTATGTGTGCAACTCTGTAGAGAGATCGTAGTTTCGGTCTTAGTTCATGAGTGCCTCCCAAAGGGCCGTCCGTGTGACCGTCCGAGTTTCAAAGGTCCTCCCGAAGGGCTGTCCGAGTGACCGTTCGAGTTTCGAAGGTCCTCCCAAGGGCTGTCCGCGACACCGTCCGGGGGGCTGTTCGACCGCCTCCTGGAGGGCTGTCTGAGGAGCAGATGAGGGTATACATCCTCGCGGTTGGGAGGTTGTAAATCCTAGCTGCGGGGATCTGCACCGCCGATCGTCATCGACTCTACTTCCCGCTGCGCTACGAGTCGGTAACGAAAAAGTTCAAACCATGCATGCAGTCTCCATAGTGGTCCTGGGCTGGTGCGTAGGTCGGTAAATTTTTGTTTTCTGTCGCGTTACCCTACAGTGGCATCAAGAGCCGTGCTATGCGTAGATGCAGGTTGCGATCTAGAATACATAGAGATGTATGGGTATTGCACAATATAATTAGGTAGTAGATGAGATCTATTGCTAAAAATTATTTATGCGGGTGACAGATGAAATTTGTTACCCGACGTTCTTGTTGCTTCCCTAGAATTTGCGTTTGCTCAATCTCGAGACAGCATGGTGGAATTTGACAAAGTTCTGGCAATCCGTGATCCTGATTGATCATGGAAGTGCTATCAGTTCTTTGGGTTCTGCCGTAGTCAAAAGAAAGATGAAATTCGCAGATGAAAGGGCATTGCAGATATGATCTGCACGGGGGTCATGCGTATGACGAAGTTTAGTATGGGGCTTGAGATTTAATTATCTCGTGTTTCATACACCCCGAGATGTTAATCTAGCAACTTGAATAATCATACTTGATGATAAAACGTTGGCAGCTGCGGTTTAAGTCAAAACCTTAGAAGCCACGAAAAATAAATTTTTGCATAAACCAATTAGAGGCGTCTAACTTGGTTTTGCAGGATATGTATGTGATGTGGTATAGCAATGCTCATATTCAATTTGATTATGTATGAGATGACTATATGATGTAATTAACATGACCTGCGTGTCATGATTCGGCATGATGGCTGGAGCCATATGATTATCGCTTTAATGACCTGCGTGTCAACCTTAAGTAATGCACTTATTTTATTAGCTATAGAGATAGCAATATTATCTGGTGCATCGACAAGGTGGTGGCAATCTTCGCGAAGGTGAACACCGACGCGAATGCTGAAGACGAAGAAATGAAAGACTTCTCCGTCAGAAAGGGCTATACCATATCATGCTATTATGAATTGCCTGAGATGTTTATCCCTTATGATCCACCCTTCTTGATTGCGCGGTAGTCGCTTTTTATTAGGGTGATCTCTCACTTAAAATATCAAAGTAGTTAGTGTTCACCCAAGTGTAGCACTGTCTGAAATTCGTATCTTTTCGGGGTGCGCCATGTACACATGAGCACGAATGAATCGAGAGGAATGAGGCGGGTGAGGTCAGACCTCGCAACAAGATCACTTGGTTGTCTTTGACGTTCAGGCAGGAGAGTCCTGAGCTCGGAACACGCCCATCGAAAGATGAACAAGAATCACATAGAGATGTGATCGGCAAGTTGGCCTACCGATTGAAATTCGTGTCATCAGTGATGAACCCGTCAATGGCATCGAATAGAAATATGGATCTTGAATCACTCTAAATCAATTATGAGAGATATTGATTTGAGTGGGAGCGCACTGTTGAATTAACATGTTTAATTGTTAGTGCAATTAATTATGAACATTGTCTAAGTGTTTCTTGCAAAATAGTTGTAGAATATAGGCTCGCGATTCCACTTTCCCTGTTAAAATGGAATAGCTGTTAAATATTTGGTTAAAACTTTATGATTGGTAACGTAATATGAGGATTGTCCTCAAAAGTGCCGAGAAGGACTTTGTCCTATCGCATGCTTTCTGTATCCTCCCGCTAATGCTATGGATCATGTGACTCTCGTCCTTCGATCCAAAAGCTAGAATTCTGTTACGGTCAAGTGGAATATGTTTGCTTCCATGAAACCCAAACTTCGAAAGTTGGGATAGTTATATGATATTCATGGAACTGGAAATTATTTTCAGATACAAACAAAGCAATGTTTGTTTGCAAGTATTAGTAAAAGTGTTTACTATGCATTTGACTGTTGGGAAAGGTATCCAAAAGAACGTCTGTCATATAATGAAAGGTGAATAAAACAACAACTTAAAGAGAAAGGAAGTGTCCAAAGGGTGTTAGTATGACTTACATGCCTAGGAAGTCCGGGGCTAACGCCACTCTTAAGTTGGGTGCTTCTTTTGCGAGTAGGAGAAATACTAAAAGTTAAATTGTTAGAAGTATAAAGGCAGAAAGAAAGATGACTGGAATATCCAGCTCATGTATGAATGTCATACAAGTTTTTGATGTATAGTAGGCTGGTCAAAGATATAGTTCTTGGGAATTATGGTTAAACATGTTAATCACTAATTCTTGGGTATTGTGAGTTAATCACAAAGATACCCGCTCGATTGCATTCTGTTACGAATCAATGTAAGAGCTACTATGGCCTAAAAGGACTAGCCAGAAATGAGGTTAAGGTATACACAGGGAACATAGTAAATGTTACTATACCTTCCATCGGTGTATTGTCGTCTGTATTTATTTTCATAATTCATTTAGAGTTTTACAAACTCTAGCCCATTGCATAAGGTATCTTGCAAGAAGGTTGTTCATAAGAGAACTTTTTATGTTCGATGTTATGAATAACACAAGGGCCATACTTTCATTATGAATGAGATGTATGTTATGAATATTGATAATAATACAATACCTCTGGGTTTACTTTCATAATTCATTTTAGAGTTTCATACACTCTAGCCCATTGCACAATGTTTGTTGCAAAAGAGTTGTTCATAAAAAACAATTGTTGTTAAGTATTATGAATAACATGAAGGGCCATGCTTCCATCCAAGATGGGATGTATGTTATGAATATTGATGGTAATATGATACATTCATAACACTGACGCTAAATGTCGCAAGACTAAAAGAATACCACACAAGTGTGGCACTACATTTGGTCACATTGGAGAAACCCGCATGGAAAATTCCATTATGATGGATTTTGAAGTCTTTTTGATTTTGAATCATCTAACACTTGCAACTTTCCTCCAAAAAGTGAAGTGACTAAAATACCGTTCACAGGCCATAAGGAACGAACAACAAACTTATTAGTGATCATACATTTGATGTGTGTAGTCCGATAAGTGTTGCTAGTGGTGGATTTATTTATCTTTAGAAATGACTCAAGTAGATATATGGATATTTACTTGATGAGACGTAAGTCTGGATCTTTTGAAATCATTCGAAAGGTTTTCAAAAATGAAGTAGAAGTTATTGTAACAAGAAAATTATGTTTCTGCAATTTGATTGCACAAAGGAATATTTGAGTTACATGTTTAGCGAATGTCTGATGAGTTGTGAAAGGGTTTTCATAACTTGCACCTCCCGGAACACCACTGCAAGTGAAAAGTCCGTGGAGATGTATTCTAACCATTTATGACATGGTAAGGTCAAAGAAGACATAAATAAATTTGCCATTATCCCTTTTAAAGTGATGCTTTAGAGACTGCAGCTTTTACACTGAAAAGAGCTACATCGAGTCTGTTGAAATGAAGCCATGGTATGGTACGCCCAACCATGTTATATCTTTTCTTAACATTTGGAATATGGGGCTTGTGTAAAAGGTTACAAACCTATTCCAAATCAGACAAGTGCTACTTTGTAGGTTATACCAAAATGTTGGGTATTCCTCCCTCACTATACCAAGGCAAATAGTTTTGCCGCGAAACGGTGTGCTTTTAAAGAGAATGGTTCTTTCAAAAAGGTGAGTGGGAGAATAGTGCAACTCGACGAGATAAACAGTATCTTCGTCATCAGATCAAAGGAAAGAGACCTTGGAAGTAATTCCAGAGTTTCCTACTGCGACTGATACGGAAGTCTCTACAATAAAATGTATGAACTTCGGTCGAACTTGTAGCTGAACCACGTAGGCAAGGCTCGTGCAAACCTCTCAGGTGCGCAAACGAGATATTGTTGTTAGACAACATTATACCTACGATACACAAGGAAGCGTTGATGGGCCCTGACTCCGGAATTGGCTAAATGCCAATACAACCCGAGTTAGTTTCCATATAAGTGATTCAAGATTAAGACCTTGATACACCTTTCGGAAGACTTAGAGTCTAACGAATATTTATGGAACTTAAAACTGATACGGATAAAAATGTTTTATCCATAAAGCTCGACTTGTTGAAATAACAAGTTCAAGAGTTGACTACGATGAGGTTGTTTTCATCGTAGCGATGCTTAAAGTCGGTTCGGGTTGAACTAGCAATTAATACATATTTCAATCATGAGATATGAAACATGGATGACAATAGGATTTCCATCTGATGGAAATGAAACCAAGGACTTGCATGTGTTACAGTCCAAGGCATTTTGTCTATCCAAAGGATGCTAGTAAGGGTGCAAACTTCAGAGTTCCAGTGATGGACAGAAGAGAGCAAAATGGAGTTGGAATCTTCGTGCTTTGATGAAATGGTCAAAGGGGTTTGACTTCATCAATGGGTAACGAAGATGCTTGTAATTCAAGAAAGTAAGTGGGAGCGTAATAATATTTCTAAAAACCTTGTGTGCTTGACACATTGTTAATTGGAAATAAATTTCTTGACACGAATTAGGACTTCATTTGAAAATAGTTTTTTGATGAAGTGCTTAGGCTAAATAGCCTCAATATTAGGCATAATGATCTATGGAGATAGATTTACCTAATAGGGCTAAGCAATGAATACATATTGATAAGGTGCTAAAACCTTTTAGCATTTAAAACCGCTAGTGAGTGATTCTTGCCGGAGTCACATGGAAGAGTTTTTTGCAAGACTCGGTGTCCCAAAACACTGATGAGCAAAATACATGATGCAGATTCCACACACTTTTGTGTTTGGATTAATCATGTATTCCATGGTATGTAAAACAACCAGATACGTCCGATACTCCCAAGGTGTTGCGAGTATGGATACTAATGTGATCAAAGTACTAATCATGGGACAACAGTGAAAGATGTCATTGAGTACTAGAGTAAGTACTGATGACATGGTTTTCTCGCAAGCAGAGATCATGAAGAGTTCGTTGTAAAATGTTACATCGATACAGTCTTCATCTTTTCTCCATGCGATTTTCGATTTAAATTAAGTGTTTTGTGTAACACACAATGTGGTGGCACAGTTAGTTGGAATTTGTTCAAACTAGTTACTGTGGCGAATTCTATAACAAGGGCTAAGTATGTTGACGCTTTAGAAGCGACAAAGAAGATGTTGAATCATATAGTCCATTCATGAACTTAGTATGGTTCCAAGATGGCTTTTGACAATGGGACACTACTGCAGGTAGTTGCTCCATAACTCAGTCTGAGGAATCCAGGTTCGACCTGTGATTCACATACATACAAAGCCAAGTCCACACAAAATATGAATTTTGTGAAAACGTGAAAACGCGAGGACATGCAAAGATACACACGGAGCTGAAGTCGTCAGATCCGTTGGACATCAGGCTATACCACAAACGAAGCATATTTACACCGGTGTGCCACAGGTGTGAAGTGGATTAGCATTAACTAGATTGTTGACTCTAGTGCAAGTGGGAGTCTGTAGGAGATATGCCCTAGAGGCAATAATAAATGATATTATTTATCTCCAAGTTCATAATTATGTTTTATGTTCCATGCTATAACTGCTATGGTTCTCGAGTCTGCAATAACACGAGGCTCGGAGGAAGACTCATATGCACGTGTGGAATAATAAACGGTAAGAAGTATTCTTAGTCTGGCCTCTAAGACTAGCTCAAGTGTTGCATGATGGTTTTGTTTTCCTGATCATGGGCATGTCAATGCCAGCAACTTTGAGGGCACAATGTTAAGAGAACATTTGTGTTGAATCGACCCGGATTGATGTTATGCTATGAGATACATTCGTCACAAGTTAATGGTTTATAACACATAGATAGTTAATGTTTGCATAATTCCTTAGACCATGAGAGTATCGAGTTTCTTCATGCTTGCTTCATGAACTTTGGGGTTTGTTAAACGTCATCCGTAACTGGATGGCTATTACGGCGGCTTACGGGTTCATGGGAAAGTATGTTAAGTAACTTGATAGCTCGAGATTGGGATTTGCTCCTCCGACGATGGAGAGATATACTCGGGCCCTCTCGGTGTTACGGTGTCCATCATCGTCTGGCCAGACACTTTGTGATTTGATCACGAGGATGCCGGAACACGAAACGAGAAAAGAGAACAAAACCGGTAACGAGGTAACTAGCATAGTGGACAAGTTGTTGATCCACGGGAATGCCAATATGTCTCACCTCGGCTATTTGTAACATATCGCGAAGCAACAGGAATAACACACGGTAACTGGAGGTTCACTCGAATATTTATTCGTGTGGGTATAGGGGTCAATATGGGTGTCCACGGCTCCGATGTTGATCATTGATCGGAAGGGGTTCCGGGTCATGTCTATACTTCACCGAACCTATAGGGTCACATGCTTAAGGGTCATCTATCTGCTGAATACTAGACAGGGAGTCTGAGAGAAAATCACCGAAAAAGTTTCGGACACCGAAAAGTTTCGGACAGCGGAATCGTACCGCAGAGAGAGGTCATCGGATAAGTTTCGATGATACTGAATTTTTTTTCGGGATACACCATTAAGTCAAATTGGTTTCGGCACATGAGGATGCCATAATCATTCTGTAAGCTTTTTGGAATTTTCTGAGATAAAAACCGGAAATGTTCCGGAGCTGCCGGAGCCACTTCAGATGCGTTTCGCAGATGAAAATCACTAAAACCGGAATTGTTTCGGAACGCGTTGAAAATCATTTTAATGGGTACTGGAAATGTTCTTAGCCCACATAAATATTTTCAGTTCGATCAGACGCTGAAAAATGTCATCGTGAATAGTGAAAATCAGCTTTATGGTTACTTTATGGAAAGCCACCTTTTGGGGCTTTGCTCCAAAAGATCTTGCGGATGACATGGATGGATAGGAGCCATTTTTTGGGCCCCTCATGGGGGTGTGGCCGGCCACATGGGGTATCCCCCCTTGGGGACCCTCTTGTTCATTGGTTTCACTCCTAGGTCCTTGTGGAAGGACTTCATTCATGTGCATTTTGGGTTTTTGTGTGAAACTACCCTACCCCTTGGGATTTCCTATAAATAGAGGTGGAGGGGCAGCCCTCCACACTCATCCCTTCTCACATACAAGTGCCATGCAATGATCTGGCTTCTCTCTCCCTCCCCGCGAAATAGTTTCGTAGAGCCGAAAGGCTGTCTGGGTTCCGGCAGGAACTAGTTCTGGACGGCGAAGCCCTGCCGGATAGATGACACCGTATGTGTGCAACTCTGTAGAGAGATCATAGTTTCGGTCTTAGTTTGTGAGTGCCTCCCGAAGGGCCGTCCGAGTTTCAAAGGTCCTCCCGAAGGGCTGTCCGAGTGACCGTTCGAGTTTCGAAGGTCCTCCCGAAGGGCTGTCTGCGACACCGTCCGGGGGACTGTTCGACCGCCTCCCGGAGGGCTGTCTGAGGAGCAGATGATGGTATACATCCTCGCAGTTGGGAGGTTGTAAATCCTAGCTGCGGGGATCTGCACCGCCGATCGTCATCGACTCTACTTCCCGCCGCGCTACGAGTCGGTAACGAAAAAGATCAAACCATGCATGCAGTCTCCATAGTGGTCCTGGGCTGGTGCGTAGGTCGGAATTTTTTTGTTTTCTGTCGCGTTACCCTACATATCGTTACACTTAATGATATCCTAAGATCTAGAAAACGCGATCACCAACAACACTTGAGATAGTCCCAAAAGCAAGACCAGGAAGCTTTTGTTTAACCGTTTTATAATTCCACACGCGCATATGAGTTTTGCACCGAATCACATATTCCAGAATCGATCATAATAATTATAGCATGAAATATAAACTCTTAATTATGAATATAAAAATATAATAGTACGAATATTATTGCCTCTAGGGCATATTTCCAACATGACTTTTTAGTCGCAAACTCAAATACTTCTTATGAACAGTTACCGGAAAAAATAGTGAACACAATAAAAAATCTGAATCTTTTTGACAACAAATGTCGCTAAATCTTTTATGTACACGCAAAGTTTCATGAAGAAAAAACATTATAACGCTCTGGAAAAATAAATAAATCAATCCTCAAAAATATAACAAAAAAATTGCATGTATGTACAACATTAAGTAATGTTAGATTTTTTATTGTTCTAATTTTACTGTTCAAATGGTAGATGCATTTTCCCTCGCAAAAAAGGAGAGAGGCAGATGCATTGAAGCTCATGAGGAGAAGAACACTTTCGGGTTTTACCTGACCATCCAACTATCAAACTGGTTAAACGGCCAGATCTCACGTCTCCGGTCGACGCCGTGAAATCCCCTAAAGACTAGTCACAGTGGGTAGTAACTTACAGCAGTAACATGTATATGTTACTAGTCTATGTTACTACCTCCACAGTGGGTAGTAACATATGTGCTGTGTCATGCATCACTTCATTTATTACGTTGTAGATTCATCTTTTCTTGATATGTGTGATGTTACAGTAACTAGCTATGTTATAACATGCCTCTCTTCATTAATTATATGTCACATCATCTATTTTGTCTAGATAAGTGTGATGTTACCACCTTCCCATCTATTTTGCGCTCTGTTACAGTAACATATTATGTTACTCTAAACAACTATCTCCTCATTAACTACATACCATATAAGCAAAATTTTCTTGAAATGCGCTATGTTACTATCTAAGTTATTCCCACTATGACTAGCCAGTGGCGAAGCCACGTACAAGCTGGGTAGTCAATTGACTACCCAACTTTTTGATAAAACTAGCATATAGATGCAGAAATATTGAAACAAATTGTATAAATTCATATATTTGACTACACCGTTTTAAATTGACTACACAAGACAACATTTCTGGCACCGCCACTGTGACTAGCCTCAGGCTGGTCATAGTGGGAAGTAACTTAGACTAGTGTTATATGCATGACACTAGTCTAAGTTACTATCTTCATAATGCAAAGTAACATGATAGTAGTGTCATAGATGGCTTTATTTATTAGCTTGTAGACTCATCTTGTCTTGGAAAGTGCTATGTTACACTAACATATTATGTTACCACCTCACATTAAATACTTGCCACATAAACAAAAATTTCTTGAAGTACGCTATGTTACTGGCTAAGTTACTCCCACTATGACTAGCCTGACCCCCTCCCATCATTCCGCCGGTCTTCCACCCGCCACGCGCAAAAGACACCTCCCAGGGACATTACCGTCAATTCAGGCAGGTCACGGAGGACGCAAAATTCCACGCTACCGAACCAAGCCGGCGAGTCGGAGGCGCCTTCTCTACGCCGCCGCCGCCGCGTGGACCAGCCCGAACAAACCAACCTCGAGCTTCTCGCCGTCCCGGGAACGCACGTGCCCCGGGCGTCCACCACGACGCCTCGATCCACCCTTCTGCCTTCATGAGACTCCTCCTTGTCGCGGCGGCCCTGGTGGCCTGCGCCGCCGCGCACGAGCACCACGGCGAGGCTCCCACCTGCGCCGGCGGCGGTGGTCGCGTGGTCGCGGAGTTCCGCCCCGGGGAGGTGACCCTGGACGGGCACCCCGCCGACTGGGAGGCCGTTGAGGCCTCGGAGTTCGCGTTGCTCCCGGCGCTGGACCCCGACGACGACAAGGCCTACACCGGTGGCAAGGTCGCCGTCAAGGTTCGCCCCCTGTGTCCCGCCATGCTCTCTCTATAGCTCCCCGTACAGGAATTTGTGGATCTCGAGAAACAAGGTGGATCGTAAAAATATAGCAGCCTCAGTTGCTGAAATGATGACTAGTGGATGCCTGAACTTCGATGCTATGCGACAGGGTTTGGCGTGCACTGTCGAATAAGGTGTTCAGTGTCATTTGTAGTACTCCCTCCGTCTGGAATTAACTATCATTTCATCGGCAGTTAATTCCGGACGGAGGTTGTAGCTGTTTGGATTAGATGTGTAGTGGGTTTGCAGTGGAAGATGCATTCCATATGTGTGATCTCTCGGAAGTGGTGGCTTTGTTTAACTTTTGGATGGAATGGACTGTGTGTGCAGGCTGTGCATGATGGCGTCAATGTTTTCTTCATGCTGCAAGTTGATGGGGACTATGCTTACACTAAAGGGTACTTTCCACTTTTCATTTGGTACACTTCTATTGGTTTGCATGATACAGTTAGTGGAAGTTGTATTGCCTTTTATGGTCATTCTTTTAGTTCTGAGGTGTGCCAAATTCGGTTGGAGACATTGGACAGCTCTAGTGTTTTGAAGTTTGATGCACAAACTCTCCCAGCAAAACTGCAAAGCTTATCTCTTTCTTTTCCTTTTGCTTGGAACATCAATTTCTTGCTAAATTGTTCTACTTCAATTGTAGCCATGACAGTTATAGAGGCTGGGAGATTTATACATGAACCTCAGTTAGTTGTATTACTGGCTATTGCATGACATTCTCTCTTATGACCTTATCTTCTTAAAAAGCCTGACGGTGGTCTGATTTATTTGAGATTGCCTTTTGATCTTATGATTGGAGAAAACAATTATATTCTCAGTGTATGCATGTTACCCTTGTACCATTACTTCTCAGCTATACAGGTCTGCAGCAAGTATCCTGTGATTTTGATTGACTTGTTTTGCATATTGCAGTGAAAGTAAAAAGTGCCCCTCTGTTGCTCTGATGTTCCAAGTTGGAGAAAAAGCCACATATTACAACGTAAGTTTGATTTAAGCCCCTTTATTCCCAACTATCAAGTCACGGCGCTAAATGCTAACTATATGTGTCAGTTTAGTGCTGCTGAATGTTAAAAGTAGTTAGCTTTATTTCTTCCTGTACTATGTACTGGAGAAGCGCCTATTGAGCATATATGGACAATGTTGTTTTACCTTTTTTGATCTATTATTAAAGCATATATCTCAAACTTGGAGCTATTTGCCTTTTTAGATGGGAGGGTGCAAGGATTTGCCTGGTTCATGTACGAGAAAAAGTTGCAGAGATCATGAGGTCGACATTATGCACTTTTCAGTTGGAAATGCTATTCCTGGACGTCTTTATGGTGGCAATCACATAGATAATGCAGCTGGAAACGGAGGTGATAGGTAATTCTAATGTGCTCTCATGGTGGTTGTATACTTGTATCGTTATGCATAGTAGCATGTGAAGATTTGATGTTGAAATACTTAATTCGTGTAGATTTGGCCATCTTGTTGATGTCTATGCATGGAATCCCCATTGCCGCTACCTTGATGGTATAGGCCCAAAAGGTACTCTGCTATTTGACACAAAGAAATTCTTATAATTTTTATTTGAAAAATTATTTAATGTTATTACATGCATTTTCATTTTTTTGTGCATTAACATTCTGTGACAACCTTGCATAATGGTTTCATTTCAGAAAACAATTCAAATGCTCAAAATGACTGGCATGGGGCTTGGTGGCACAGTTCCCTGACCTTCCATTCAGGTAGGTCATTGAACATCATCACTACAGTCACATTTTGTCCTTGGTCTCATGATATCTAATCATGCATTCTTTACCACATGGTTTCTTGGAGAAGCTAAGAAATGCACGTCTGTGCAGAAGCAAATAAGTACACAAGGAGGACATGTTCTCATGTTCTTAATGCCACATCCTCTGCCCGCTAATTTGCATGCTACTTAATGATTTTCAATTGACAGCATATGAAACATTATCTCTGGAATGTTCGACTTTTTTGGGACCTTCGATAGCTTGAACTTGATTAAAAGGCAAATCCGCCCAAGTAGAACTAAATCATTTTACTATCATGTGAACTCTTCAGGTTTTGTGGATGATGACAGTCCTTATGGAAAGAAAGATGACAAGGGCACATATTACTTTGAGTTCTCAAGGCCCCTAAGAACAATGGACCAGTTTCAGCAGGTATCTATCTACTATTTTATTACATTATTTTCCACACTATTACATGAAAACCAGCATACCAAGGGACATGTGCAGAAATGAAGTTATAGTGTCAAGATTCAAGAAACATTCATATCATTGTATTTCTGTTCCTTCGACAACTAGATCTGCAATTTGCCAGCCTTGCTAAGGAAACTGTGTGCATGCAACATTCCCGTGGTTGGGTGATTATCGGAAATGTCTGGTTTGTACTATAAGATACGTGCACCGTATGACAAAGTTATTGCCACGGTACACTTAGGGCACTCAACCCACTTAAATTGAGACTGTTTAGATGCTTGGGCAAATGTCTGCACTGGTACGGACGTTCATATCTTCTGCAACACAAGTTCAAGCACATCCTCTTACGATGATGGCCAGTTTGTGTGAATCTACTTCAAACCTGCAAGCTGACACACACAGGGATTAATGCGTCTCAATTGCATGCTTCAAGATTATACAACACCTTTCAAATGATTAAACATACCTTTTGGTTACTAAATCTGTTTGGCACTTAAATGTTTCTTTGGCTATGCAGGATGCGCAGTTCACAATAGGCGAGCCCAGCAATATGGCCGTAGCTTTCTGGTACCCAACTGACGGCAAACCATGGAGCAACTCCCAGCATTACTCAGCCAGCTGCGACTGGGTGACTCTGGACATACAGCCTTCATTGGAAGCTGCTCGATACCGCCCAGCCCCTAACCGTTCGTGGGATGCTGCGACCGCCTTCGCCTTGCTCCTTTCAGTGGTGGCCGTTTGCGTGTCTATCTTTGTGGGCTACTCAGCTTCGAAGAACAAGAGCGGTGTCCAATTTACTCAGCTGGCAGAGACCTAGTTTGGTTGCAGGAATTAATTCGATTGCCTGCCAGCATTTCATGACCCACGCCATCCATATGTGAGGCTAATGGGTTTGTAAGATCCTTTCACACTTGGACAGAGGGATTGCCGAGTATAGTTGCGTCGGGATAATCTAGTGTAGGACACAGAAAATACACAGCCGGTTTCGATTGTAACGTGCAGAGTACATTTTCTGTAAATGATGTATTTCAGTTCATACTGGCAGTCATTGTTATTTTTTGCGGGGAAATAGAGAGATTTGATACTCATCTGGCGAAGTACAACGAGCCAATTTGGCCAAGTGCATACTGTCGGCCATTTTTATTTTCTGTAAATGATGTATAGTCAGTGCATACTGTTGAACATGATAATCTGGTAGTCTAGCTTTCTCGCAAGAAAAAAAGTTTTGCGACAGCGATCTCTCACTTGATTTTTTTCCCCTAACGTTCATATTAGGGCCCAAACAAGAAGAAGAAAATCTTAACCGGTCGCGGGCCTCGAAGCTACAGTATGCTGGTCCCATCACCGGCCCGTGAGAATCTAGTTGCTAGGGTTTTAGGCTTAGCCTCTCCCAAGGTTTTTGCGCAACCTGCGGCACGGCTCACCAATGGCTTAGCGGTTCCGGCTAGTAGCAGCCATTCGTGCCCCCATGTGCTCCTCCATGGCTGACCCAGCGGACGCCGCCACAGCACCGGCGAACGATGACGACGTCGACGATCTCTACGCCGACCTCGACGACCAGGTGACCGCCGCGCTGGCCGCGGCTGGGGAGAGCGGCGGTTCCAACGCCAAGGACTCCGACCCGGCCACCGACGCCGAGGCCGAGGCCGACGCCATCGAGGCTGTGGATTTGGGGGACGGGCTCACGGGCTATAGTAGCAGCGACGAGGAGAGCGAGGATGACCTCCACATCGTGCTCAACGAGGACGGCTGCGCGCCGCCGCCTCCTTCTGCCGGCCGGTGCGAGGAGGGATGGGCGGAGGAGTGCGAGGAGGGGGAGCTTCGGGCCAGCCTCTTGAAGAGTCTATCTGCTAAGGACGGCGGACAGCGCAAGGTATGCTTCGCGAATTTGTGAGGGATCGCTACTTGCTAGTGTCAAATTCGTCGAAACAATAGCTAATTTTTGCTCATCTAGTAGTTAATTGGGACGTGCTGAGAGTTCCTGATTATTCAGCACCGGTCTCGGTACACTCCATAATGCATTGATTATGCATCCCAAATTCCGTTGCTCTGATTTCTGATACATTAGCATGTAGTAGCTTGGAAATGCTATTTTGTAAATTTAACGAATTATATAACTAATTTGGATGAATGATGGGGTTTTCCATGTAATTGCGATTTCCAGCTTCACGGGCTCCGCTACAAGGGACCTCTTGACAAAACAACAGTGGCAATCACAGGACAAGGTGATCTAGGTCACCAGCATGCGTTTCAGAAGAATTATTATTTTTTCTTGCCAAGAAACAGGTATGCTCCCTTCTCTCATTCTAGCACAAAATCCTTAGAATTGTGTAACACGGAACTTTGCTACTCATGTTCTCGTTGCGATAGCGAAAAGAGTATTTATGGCTTTGTTTGGCGATTAGACATTGGATTATTTATGACCGTTGCTTGCTTATTTATTAACTGCAACTAATTGGCTGGTCTTTCGTTCTGCCTTTCTATCATTATTAGGATATGTAGTTGTACTTGCTTGCTTATTCGACCATTCTTCTATTATTTCAGGACGGTTTTCGACATAAACATTGAAGCATTTCAGCAGAAGCCTTGGAGACAGCATGGTATAGATCTTACTGATTACTTCAATTTTGGTCTGGATGAAGAAGGTTGGAGAAAATATTGTTTTGGCATGGTAGGGTTCATGACCCATTTTTTCTTCACATTTGTGTTGGGACTTTATAATTTGAGAAATTGTGATAGAGAAACTTTACTGTTTTTTTCCTGTAGAAACAGTTCACACAGGGAGCCAGATCACTTGCAGAAAAATCGTCAGGAATGGATCAGGTGAGACACAGCCTTGAAGGTTTGTCTGTGTGCTTATTAAGAATTCTCTTACATATCTTTGTATACAGGAATCACATCACAATCTTGAATCTAGTAAGCTAATGCCAAAGTCAGCAATTTATTCTGGATTTGAAGGAAGTAATGACGTTGCCAAGGTAATATGAAGTAAACTTTTCTTGTGGTGGAAGCATTACATGAATTATGTTCAGTCTATGAGAGCTAACTTAATACTGCACATCTAGCCAAAGGGTAGAGCAATCGATGTTCAAGGTGGTCTGTTTGAACGTCTTCCGTCAGCAGATATGTGGCGTCCAAGAGAAAGGGATTCTGATGTTGTGATACAAGTATGTTTCATCAAGGCGTCTAATATGTTGCCGCTATATCTCCTGATTTATATCTTATTACAAGTTATTCCTATTGTACAGGTAAACATGATGCTTTCGCCTTCAAATCACTCCACTTCTGATGACAACTCAACAGTAAATGATAAATGCATGACTGCTGAAAGGTATGCAGAGTCGGAACTACATGTCCCTGTTGTTTTGAGAAGGTTTTACTTGTATTTCGCAAAATGATTGCTGAGTTGACCGTATTCTTAATCACAATGAATGCAGAGTATTGGTTAATGATCCCGGTGTCAAATGTTTGAAAAACACTAACCATCTGGTGGACAAGGTTGTTCATAAGGAAGTGCTTAATGGAGGTTCCTCAGAGTGTACTGGGAGCAAATTGGATACGAGAGATTCAGCTTCTACAAGGGACCATTTTTCTAGTCCTCGTTATTCTGACATGCTTTCTGAAGAATCAACAGAAGATTGCTACTTTAAGAGAGCTAATAGATATCCAAATTCCAAGGCTACTTGTTCAGACACCAAGCTTAAGAATGTGTATGCCAAGTCTGATTTTTGCCGCCATTCGAGTAAATCAGACCAAGAAAGTGCTAAGGGTGACAGTCATAGCTATACCCCCTCTCCTGCTGATGATAGATATGACAAGACAGATGAACCTGATTTCATGTCCAGTGGCGTATTTATGAATCGTCAAAGTGATCACCGTCTCCTTAAATATGGGCATCAAGAAAGAAAAGAACAGAAGCGGAAAGGTTCAGCTCATGTAAGGCATGATGTGTTTGAGAAGGAAGAAAAAATAGCATATAGCTATGCTAGCAGGTATGATAGAAAGCATGAAGAGAAAAGATCTAGCTCCACTTTCCTTGGTAATGATTGCCGCAATGCTGTTCACAATCAGGTTTATGAAAGACGTGATTATTCACCTGCTGAAAGAGCAGCTTTGAGAAATGGCATGCATCGCTTTAGTACTATCTCTAACCATCATCACGACCGTTCTTCTTGGCATGAATTCAATGATGACCAAGATGATCTGCAGAGGCTCTCATTAGCCAAAGGGTGGCAGCGACGCCATGATCACAGATATGGATACAAGTCAGTGCAAAAGGCTGAGCTTTCTGATGACATCGATAGGCACATGTATAGAGAAAGTTATTACCAGGAAACTAGAAGAGTTCGACATGGCCACGGCGAGGATGATGGACTATTCGATTACAATGACTACCGATTTGGTGAGTTCTGTGGACCTGAGGTTAGGCGAAAGTACCGAAGCAGAAGATCTGCAGAAAGCAGTGATGAACATTGGAGACATCCTTACCACCTCGTTTCGCCTCCTCGGGCAAATGACTACCTCAAGAATCCTGAGAGAAACTGGTCTTCTCCTGGTTTAACTTCGTTGAGCTCAAGAAACAGTCGAAATGCCAAATTCATGCAATATCATCATGATGAATACTATCAAAATAACAAGCACCATAATTCTTCAGTTCACGTTGACAACATTCAACAATCTGTTTCATTCACTGCTGCCCCCTCTGAGACTGGTTATTGTATTCTTCCAGTCAAGAGGAAGCTCCATGCTGGTCTGGGTTCAATGAGCCGTAAAGATCTTCTCGGCGTAGCAATTTCAAAAGGGAGAAGACTGAAGCAGGACCAATTCATGATCAGTGATAGGAAGCTTTGTGCTGTGGAGATGCACAATTCTCCAAAGGAAACTGTTAGAGAAGCCATTTATAGTTTCAGTGATATGAGAGATAGCAATACTATTTCAAACATTCACGATGAAAGAAGGCATGAGCACATGAATATTCAGCCCAAGGACGCAGATAGCATCCGCTTGAATGATAGGAAAAGAAAGGTAAACTTTGAGGAGATAAAATCAGAAATGTTGTACACATATATAATATTCAATATATCTTTTTCCCTTAAGTTCTTATTGTGGCAAGAGGGTGATTTCAACCAGCACATATGTGCACATAAAAAGGGAAGAAAAGGAGTGGGGCTTTATGCTGCTCAAAACTGAATTGCACATAGCTCAGTATGGTGGTGGAATTTGCAAGTCCTCAGTTTTCTTTGAAATTTATGTTTTTATCTTTTAGGGGCATTTACGCACTTCCAGAACAATGCACATGCTCCTTTGGTAAGCTGTTTCTTTAGATGGTCTGGTCTCTGGTGGGATCCTACCAAAGTTTGGTGTCAATTTTAAACCAACTTGGATATCGGTCAGATATAGTTGCTCCATGTCTGTAAACAAGGCCTGAAATAACTTAACAGGATTGTGGATTTTTGTTGTTTACAGGTTGGCCTTTTTTTTGCGGATGAATGGGTTAGCGTTTGTCCATATTAGTCCTATTGTCAACATTTTGATTGGTATTTCTGAACTAGGGCGTGTATCGGGATAACTACTGTCTAGAGAATAGCCATGGATACATACTTAACAATATCTGATGCTATTCTCTTGCTGTTTAATAATCTTCTCGCACTTTAATGTACGCTCAGTCGCTCACAAGGTAGTGTTAGCTTCTTTTCCACTGCTGAGATTATAGCCTGCTCCCTGCTCTGGCATTTGCATACTTATCTCCAATGAGTGATTGTATTAATTTGCACCACTGTCATACATGGTCAATGAAATGCCAATTTATCTTCTACTATTAGTATCTTCAACATATATGATGCCTGGAATCCTCTGCTTCTAGTCAGTCACAGTACTTGGATCTTACAGTAGCAGGACATGGTATGCACATGGAGATACACAATTTCCTGATGTGCCAACACAGTGACGGTGAAATACATGGGTTAAAGTTCTGCGCATTTGTACTTTGTAGATTGTGTTCTTGTATTAATACATGCTAGGTTGCTTCACAAGCAATTTATATAGATATTTTAAATACAACTATAGAGGTCTATGTGCTGTACATTTGTGCTATTTTTGTGTGATAATGTTTGTCTGTGTGTGTTCTGTGTTGGCTGGTAGGTTTGTTTTTAAATAACAGTGACCTAGTGTGTGCTGTGAATATGTAACATCATCGTTGCTTGCTGAAGTGTTTGGTGTCCAACGTGTGCCAAGGACCTAATGTCAGCATACTAGTGCTTTGGACTTTTTGACTGGCTTGTTCATGTCAAGTATTTGAAATTTGATAGATCCAAGCTCAAGAAGTGACAGTTTTCCTCCCTGTGTACTTATTTTCATGAGAATATTGTACCTGGTTTGGTTTGTACGTCTGGCCATTGATGAACTCAGTAAAATGTACTACAACTAAAATTCCAACTTGACATTTCCAGTTAAATTACAATAACCATTGAACTAATCGCAAATTCATTTCTTCTTAGGGACCGACTATTGTACATTTTTTGTATATTTTTTCCCATAAAAGGAAATCTTAAATCAATTTCCATTTCTGCTCTGAGGCCTGAGGTGAGACATTGTTCGATTCTTACACGACGTCAGACATTTTACTTCGGATATCCTCTCAGATCTTAATAATTTAAACTGTTAATGGGTTGTCAGTTTTGGTGACATTTGGAGATTATTATGGTTTAATCTTATTTTGCTCTCTGTTGAGCTCTGACTGCACATTCAATATTCAAGTGGATAGCCTTTTAAACTTGTGCTGTACTTTACTTTCACCTAATCCTTTTACTATGACCTGGCATATCCCTGTTAATTTTTCTGTTGTCGATTTGTTTGACAAAATAGTAGCATTTACTATCCCATAGGGGCGGATTGACTGTCACTGAGTCAGTACAAAGGCATCCACTTGTAACTATCGTGCTCATACAAGTGTTCTCACTAGTATCTTGATTAATGCCATATGATTTTATCTCCCGAGGGTTTTATATAATGCCTAATTACACTTAAGTATGCCTTTACTTAATGTATAAATCTATTGTAACTCAATAAGGTCTGAGTTAACACACATTACACATTGCTATAATGCTGATTGGTTTCATTTGCCAAGTATATCAATAACATGAGAATAAATTTAGGTTTTTCTTGCTAGATTCTCAAATTCGGAATTTAACAAGATTCAAATGATTATGCTACATATCATCAATCCATGGCAGGTTCCAGTGCACACTGATTACTGACTGGAAATTCATGCATCATGCTGTGACTATCATGTTTTGATATTTTGATTGAGCAAGATTGCAGTCAAACTACTCGAGTTTGTTACTGGAACACCAATAACTCCAATGAAATCTCTGAAGTATGCGCTGATGTATATGAAAGCTTGGGTTTTAAATTCTAACATGACATGCTGAGAGAAAAGGGGTTTCCTGACAATGTTGTGGTATTGACGTTCCTTTTGGTCTTCATTTTAAAATAATATAGGTCAAAATTAGATGCTCAATAGGATGGCTATGTTCTTAGAAATATTCTATGTTTTGCTGCACGTTTAATTTGATAAACCAATTTGAGCTCAGTTCAGGCTGTGTCTCCTCTTCTTTCTTTTTATTTTTTTATATTCTAGGAATTTTTCTGCTGCCCTTCTCCATATACTTTTAATAGTTCATTGGAATAATCACCTTTTCTCTTACATAATTTGTTTGTACTAGTTATTTTTGTGAATATTCCCAGTTACTGCTTGTGGTGAGGTGTATATATACCTTCTGGATCCCCCAGTAGAAATGTTTTAGATTAATTAGGTGTAAATGGGGAACACCCACAGTAGCTCGTCCAGTTCAATTGGTTTTCCCCATCAGGGAAAAAAAGACACATGGATGGTTAAGCAATAGGATATTATGTCTTAAGTAATTATCTCTTCATATTTACTTTAGTGATCTAAGACGTCTTATAAAAGTTTACAGAGGGAGTATGATTTATCTTATCAATAAAATAGCCAGAACTTTGTTACTTGTAATTTACATTTATGTTCAGGTTCATATTTTCAATCCGTAGTATAGATTAAGAACATGTTCATGTCCATAAGAATGATAGTACATGGTTTATATCCGGCTGACTTAACACATGCAGTTACTGGTAGAAAGCATTAATACTTTCTGTGCCTGTATATTTTGCTTAATATTTATACTTAGAGGAAACACTTAGTTAATATATTTGTTGTTTCTTTTTGTAAAGCAGTGCTGCATCACGAAATATTGATCTCTCAGACACTTAATTTAGCAGCCAATATCCTATAAGTAATCCTACTGGTTGCTGAAGGATAGTTAGGAATATATTTCTTTTAGGCCGCGTTGTAAGTTTACCAAGTTTTATCTGTAACTTCTGTATACTGTATCACAATATTATCTTACCAGATGTTTGATGTGCCCTGGTAACTACTAGAAAATTGACAATTATTGTTGCTTAGTAAACAGTCATTTAAACCTTGAAGTTCATTGTTCAGTTTGAAATGAACTCCGATGTCTAAAGCTCAGATATTTGTAACCCCGAAGTCTAAAGCCCAGAATTTGTAACCCCGAACCTGACAAACCAATCCCTTACTTCCTGTTTGGGTGTTTAGCTGCATTGGAGCCCATTACTGCCCAGTAGACCGGATTTGATCAGCCTTGAATGCCATTTTTTCTAAAGAGAACAACAACATCGCCCCTATCTTCCCATACCACCAACACTTCTATACTTTTCTCCTTTTCTTCTCATGCCACCAGCCGAAGTGAGGGATGCCAAAAAAGGGGGTGGGGTCAGTGTGCGGAGTCCACCTGTGACGTTGCTCGGTCCAGAGCTCGCGTTAAGTGGCACTCAAGGCCACAATGGCGGTGGTTGCATCATTCTCACATCGAGGTGGCACCACAAGTGCAGAATTGTGCGATTGATCGAGGGAGGGTGATGAGCAAGGAGAGGACATAGTGTATCCACGAGTAAATGTTTAGGACTCACTGTTTGGCAAGCATCACCCTTTTCCCTGTGTGCCAAACAAGCTGTCTAAGTTGGTTCAGATTAGGAAGTTCAGGGTCCTGAATTTAGGGACTGGAAGTATGAGCACACATCAAACTGGAGGGTTTATAATGGACTTATTTTTCTCTCTGTATGCCTATTTTGGTGCTTTGTTAACATGGCCATCATTGTAGAATCTTAACTGTCAATGCTAAATTGCTGATGATTCTTGTGTCCCGGTCCTTTGCTTCTACTACACCTTGTGCATTAGTGACAAGGAGTAACTGTCAAAGCTTTAAGAGCAGTTGTTTACCCAACAATGGAACAGGAATATAATTCTTGCACTATTTGTGTTTGCCATTTCAGTACAAGTCGATGTGCACCTTTTTACCTTATTTTTCTTGCATGCGTGCTCTCACCATCTGCGGACTTTTGTTCCTCAATGCTATATTGTCATTTTATTGCAGTTTAAGCTCCAAGGCAATGAGATAAGGCGAGTTGAAAGTGACACCGAGGGATGTCTTCCTGCAGACAAGAATTTGCACAGTTCCAAACACAAGGATGTACATCAGAAAGCACAGAGGATGAAACTGAATAGAAGTTACTATCAGTCAGTCTACCAGGGCTCGGAGAAAACAGCAAACCAAAGACGCCAAACTTCCAAGGAAGAAGATGAGATTGAGGAGGGAGAATTGATTGAAGAGGACCATCAGGATACTGCTCCAAACAGAAAACCTAACAAACCAAGAAACGCAGCATTGAAGTCAGTGATTGAAGCAAGCTCAGGCGGTCAGTTAGAGATGATGAATGCAGCGTCAAAAGATATTTGCGACAAGGGAGCTACAAGGGAATGTGACGAGAAACACATACTTAAGGTAATGGAAAAGATGCAGAAGAGAAGGGAGAGGTTCAAAGAAGCTGTTACTGTTATCCAAAAGGAGCAAGACAATGGCAAGGATGAACTGCTAGCAGTTGCGTGTGGTGCGGATGGTGTCAAGAATCAGCGACCTGCAAGGAAACGTCGTTGGGGCGGCAATGGTTAGATGCTGAACTAACCTTGAGTCAGGCATATTTTGTGCCGAAATATCGTCTTATGGTACTTGGGAGGAGCCAAAGTGCCAATGTTTTTGATGAACGAGATGCCGCTGTCATCTAGCGATTCAGGTTGAGACACTGTAGATTGAATATGTTTTGATGCTTGGAATAGGAAACAAAATGTACAAAAGCATTCACACATTGCAGTTGTAATTGACCTACAGTTTCAACATTTTTGTCAGAGCAGTCAGCTAATAAGATCAACGGCATCAGACTGAATATCTGCTCGTCTTTCCTCAGGAGAGAGTTGCTTTTTTTTTTTCCTTTTTTTTCTGCTGCGCGGGGAATTCTGACACTACCTCTCTTGGGTATATTTGGCCGTGGTCTCTACATATGGACTTTTTTTTTTGAACCGGGCTAATCCCCTTTTCATTAAAGATATAATGGAAATACAGCCAAAGCCAAGTCCATGACCAAAGGGAAAGAGGAAAAGCGAGTTCAAGCACTTCAGGGAAACCCGCTGTGAGCGTTCGCAATCGAAACGCCCGCTACAAGGCAAAAACCCTGGAGCACTAATAACACGCAGCGAACAGCAACAAGTTCGATTGTGGAGTTGTCGTAGTGTGCTGCCGTATGCCTGCTTCATGTCTTGGTTGTGTTTTTTGCATGCATTCCTTGGGCTCCTAACTGCAGTGTAGTTTTAAAAGTAGAGTATGGTTTTTGCCGCGGTTATGTTGCTTCATGTGTTTATTAAGCTGTACTGGCAGCCTAAGCGAGTGTTATGCTGGTTTATTTTGCGTGGATTGCTCTGTAACCAGGGCAAAGATCACTTGAGTCAAAAATTATCATCCATATTCATACCCGCAAGTTTTCCTTGTTTTTCAACTCAGGACTGGTGATATCTCTCGCAGCGAGTCAAAAATGAGACGTTGATCATTTCGAAAGACAAAAAAAGAAAGAAAGAGATGTTGATAGTTTCATAGTACATCCCCGGTCACAATCACAGGCAGAAACGGGACGCTTCTCTTTTCCTTGCGTAATTTGTTGTTTCTTCTCCTTTCGACGAGAACAGGAGACGGGCGTCCCGCCTCGTGTCCAATCGCAAGCCGAGGCGAAGCACTCGTCCCGAGAGGTTTTGCCGGTCCGGTGAAACTCAAAAGACACTGACCTTCCCTGCCCGGCGACGTGGCGCGCTCCGGGCCTCTCCAACGGCCTCCCCAATCCCCGCCTCCCGCTTCTGCCCCCGCAGCCCCGCCCACGGCGTCAACAGCACCGCACGCGCGTGGGCAATCCCGTAAACTCCGCACCCCCTCACTCACAAAGCCACGCCTCGGCCTCGCCCGCCCCGCCGCTCCGACCAGAGCACCGCGTCGGGCTCCAGCGCCATGGCGATGCGGCTCTTCTCGTCCTCGCCGCCTCCCCCGCCCCTCCAGGGCCCTGCCACCACCAAGGCCTCATCCGCCGCCGCGCTCTTCTCCCTCCGCCTTCGCCGCGGGAGGCCTGTTGCGGCCGCTGCCACGGCAGGGGGAGGGCCCGAGCGGGACGGGGAGGGCCCCTTCGACAGGAGAATGGAGGAGATCGCGAAGAAGGTCCCGCTCTTCGAGCCGGCCATGGGCGAGCCCGCCGCCACGGCTGGGCGCCCGCTGCCCATCAACCTCGAGCTCTGGCTCCACCGCGCCAAGGTGCACACCAGGAAGTACGAGTTCGCGGAGGCCGAGAAGCTCCTCAACAAGGTGCGCACCTACAGTGCATAATTCACTGGAATTCCGTAGGCGCTGCATCTGCATGCATCCAGAATAATACTAGTATGACATCTCACTGAAATACATCAAGAGATAATGAGGCTACACTGTGCTCTAAAATGCTACTAGTATGGTTTAGAATGATGATCAAGTGTCTAATTGTTTGGTTGCTCTAAGCTGACGACCCCTTTCTGATCCAGTGTATGTTGTACTGGCCTGAAGACGGGCGCCCATACGTCGCGCTTGGGAAGCTATATAGCAAACAGTCAAGGTTTGACAAAGCTAGAGTGGCTTATGAAAGGGGCTGCCAAGCCACACAGGGAGAAAATCCATACATATGGCAGGTTCGCACGTCATCACCTCACTTTGCTAAACCGACTAGTAGAAAAATTAGACATGTGGTTCGTCCTGTAGAGGCTTACGTGTCAACATAAATAATGTACATACGGTTATCTTAATATCTTAATATACCAAGTGTAAAAAAAAAATGTTAATATGTCATGCGTGGATTTGACTACGTTTAACTATAATTCGTTCGTCTATATGTTATACTCGGTGTTTCTCAAACGAAAAAGAATACACTGGGAGCACCTATAAGGGTCAATTTTTTCGACTGTTAAGTATTTAGCTTCCACTTACGCATGTTATTTATGTCAGAACATAATTTCTTGAATTATTGTTACGATCCGCTAGAAAACGTAGGAAGTCTTTCGAGATTTTTGATTGAAGCCTGTGTGGTGTGCCCAGCTGGAACTATCTTGCACATTGACCCCAATGTGTATGTTTTACACATCTAGAAATTATGTCATCTAGTTAAAAATTCAATAAAACACGCAGAAGTCATTGTTTTCCTTTTGCTTTGAATTACAGTGCTGGGCAGTGCTAGAAAGCAAGGGTGGGAGTATTCGAAGAGCACGAGAGCTATTTGATGCGGCTACTGTGGCTGATGCAAAGCACATCGCAGCTTGGCATGGGTGGGCAATTTTAGAAATCAAGCAAGGAAACATTAAAAAGGCTCGGAACCTACTTGCAAAAGGTCTGAAATATTGTGGAGGAAATGAGTACATTTACCAGACTCTTGCTTTGCTTGAAGCTAGAGCAGAGCGCTTTGAACAAGCACGGACTTTATTCCAGCAAGCTACTCAATGCAATCCAAAAAGTTGTGCAAGTTGGCTAGTAAGTATTTGCTTCATAGTTTTTTGTTTACTGCATAAAAGGAAATTGCAAGCTGTATTTTGTGTTGAACTGTGAACTTATCTCTGGCAATTTTCTAGTAGTCTTGGGCTCAGGTAGAAATGCGTGCAGAAAACAATGCCATTGCGAGGAAGCTATTTGAGGTAATACTATTTTCCCTCTCTAAGACAATCATACTTCTCATTGATGTTTTCTACTGATTTGGTTCTCATACTTGTAATTTTCTAAGGCTTGTTCATGTGTCTTCAGAGTTTTTTTTTTGTCTTAAGAGGTAGTGTGAAGTAGAAAAAAATTCCAAGTAGCCATGGAATTATTGTAGATTCGCCCTATATTTGTCTGGTTTTTGTTGGAAGATCTGATCTACTAGTAACTATATTAGTTTCAGTTATTCCACTATAACACACTACTAGGGTCATACTATGGTGCTGTTGGTTCACATCTGCACGTGATGGTTCCTCGTATTATTTATCACATTCCTTGAAACAAAATCAAGTTCGTGACAGAAAGTAACTTTGGTTTTCCTGTGCAGAAAGCTGTCCAGGCTAGTCCCAAGAACAGATTTTCGTGGCATGTCTGGGCACTCTTTGAGGCCAATCAAGGTAACACTGACAAAGCAAGGAAGTTACTTAAGATTGGCCATGCTGTGAACCCTAGGGACCCTGTAATTCTACAGTCGCTTGCACTGCTGGAATACAATTGTGCATCTCCAAATGTTGCCCGTGTATTATTTAGAAAGGCATCTCAGATTGATCCAAGGCACCAACCAGTTTGGATAGTAAGAATTTCTACACTTACCTCTTTTATTAATCTGATCATTTAAGCTCCATGTGGTTTGCTTAACTTCATTTATAGTTGGTCTGTATGCCTTGCTTTAATGCTCCTTTCCCTTTGTCTGGAGATACAATTTTGTCAATTTCCGACGTTACTTTGTTGTAGTGCCTCTCACAATAGAGCTGCAACATGCAAGTCCTAGTTATTTTATGCAAATATACAGTTGAATCATTTGGGAATAGAAAGGTTCATGGAATATCCAGTGCATCCCTTGAGTTCAGAATATGTTTTCACTTTTGTTAGTACTTCCGTGTTGTGCTCCATATCCTTCTTTTACCTTTGGAGTTTAGATTATTTAGCCAGTGTCCTTTAAGATCTTGAGTGATATATTTTGAGTTTCTGCAGACTTTACCTTTGGTTGCAATTAGATATATTTCCTAACTTCCACTATGGAAGGTGTTGCATGTTCTCTTCTTTTTTCAGAGAGAACACGCAAGACGCATAAACTCACACACACCACGCCCCATGACGCTCACACATCTTCACTGGCTTCACTTAACGTGGGCACATGCTTTTCTACTAATGCGTAACATGCACCTGCATGCGTAGGGATCAGTCAACCAGATATATATGGTCACAGGAATATCTGTAAGTTTTGCATGTTGTTGGTCACATTGAAGTAAAAAAGATTGGATATGAACAACTAGAAGGACAGATGTTTCTACCAAAATCAGGAACGAAAATATATTTATTTATTTTACTCGCAAAAAAAATCGTTCCTGATTTTGGTAGAAAAATAAATAAATAAATTTTCGTTCCTGATTTTGGTAGAAACATCTGTGCCAGTGTGCATTCAACATTTAGATGTGCCTTGCTATTTCCAGCTAATTGACATGGTACTTGCTTATGGGTTGCTTTCTTTACAGTATTTGGTTATGTTTGAAACTTAGCATTTCATGTTATAGGCTTGGGGTTGGATGGAGTGGAAAGAAGGAAATGAGAGAACTGCAAGGTCACTCTATCAAAGAGCCTTGTCAGTTAATTCAACAAATGAATGTGCTGCTCGTTGTCTTCAGGTAAAGAATATCACTTGAACAAAATCTGATACTTTGTGTAAGTGTTTGTTATACCTTTTCGTCTCACACACCGTTGAATATATACAGTTTGTTTTGATGAAATACTCCAATACGACTGCTTGCTTGTATGTGAAGCGTCTGTTGTATCCATGATCTGAAGGCTCAAACTGCATTCATTCTAGCAATTTGAAGATTAGATCCTAATGTTGGCCATTATTCCATTTACTGTCTCATACCATTAAATTATGAGCACTACTTTCACCTCGTCTTCCACCACCTCGGACGACGCCATCCCAGAGAATCTTGGAGACGGACGCAACGTGCGACCAGTTCCTCTTGCGAGGACCAAAGCCTCCTCTCCCCCCTACTCCACCTTTCCTTCTTTTTATTTCGCTTTCCTTTTGCTTTATTTATTGTTATCTATTCTCCCCCGCTCTTGTTCCTCAGCTTTTATATCTTCCATTTTCTACCCGTGCTCTGACGTGGATTGCCGGTGGGTAACTACTTTTTAGGCTTGGGGAGTCCTAGAACAGCGTGTGGGTAACTACACCGCTGCCAGAAGATTGTTGAGGTCTTCGCTGAACATCAATTCTCAGAGTGAGGTGACATGGCTGACATGGGCGGCGCTAGAGGAGGAACAGGGGGATCCAGTTCGAGCTGAAGAAATACGGGACCTTTATTTTCAGCAGGTTAGTGCAGGAAAACTATATCTTTTGTGTTCATGTGTTTGTGCCTACATCTCCATGAACAACTAGTAGCAGGCTAGCAGCAATTGTTAGCCTACCGCTTGAAGACCCCTGGCAATGAAACTGATCATTCCCCATGCTGACAGCGTATCGAGGTCGTGGATGATGCCTCCTGGGTCATGGGCTTCCTCGACATCATCGATCCTGCTCTAGACAGCGTGAAGAAGCTCCTAAACATGGACCGACCGTCCGGTCAAGTGACGCAGCAAGGCAGTACCACCATGAGCACTTCTGCAGGTGTAGAGCCCTCCGCGAGTACCACAGCTGAAGGTTCAAGTACTTCTGACCTCGACGGCGTCACGGCTGAAGGTTCAAGCACTCCCAACCTCGACAGCATCGTGGACCGCCGTGCTGCATACACTCGGGAGGCAGAGAGTGATTTTGACGTGGATGGCTTCATCAGGAGGAGGCTGGCCCTGGACCCGGCGGAGCTAGACGCTGTGCTAGAGGGCTCTGATCCCAAGGGAGTTATTTCTCAGAGGAGGAAGCGGCGGCTGACCAGGAAACCTCTCCCTCTTCTCCCCGTGCCGTAGTTCCTCCTTCCGTTCAGCATTAGCAGCAGTTGTTGCCGTGTCCACCGTGCACAGCCATCGAGTGATCACTGACAGGTACCGTGGCCTGAGAGATAGTAGTAAGTAGCACGTGCATTTTTGTGCATATCTGTAATAAGAACCCCGATGCTGACATTAGCAGTCACTTGCCCATTGTGTATGTAGTTCTGTCAGAGGCTGCTCGAGAAGCAGTGTAGCTGTGTATAGAAGCCCATCAGTCAGTGTGGTTACAGCATTTGTTCTCTGCAAGTAGTCTAACTCTCCAGATAGATGCCACTCGATGTCTCGGAGGAGCGCCAGCATTGGCCATCTTCCGTTTAATCATGCCTTGGAGCCTAGTAAAAGGGCCAAGTCAATCCGTAGCGGAGCGTTGAGCTCATCCCATTGTGGTCCTGAAGTTGACTTCAGTCGGTTTCGATTGTGCGTCTGAGTGAAGGACGGGCAACGCTAGCAATCAGACTACTGATAGCTGCCTTCCCATTAGACTAGTGCTGCATTGTTGGATTGAAGTCTCCTGGAACATCTGATTAGAAAAGTGGGCCTAGGTGGTTTGCATGTGGCGCACTAATTATGATTTGTTTCCGTCAATTACTCCCTAGCACTAATTGCCTTCTTAATGCTTCCTCCTTGCTACCAAATCTGTACTACTAGGGGAAACGATGCATCTCACGAACCGGGTGCATCTATTGGTCAGTTTCCATGATGGGAAGCACCATGCATGTTCTATTAACAGTTAAAAGCATACCAATTCATTTTGCTTCTACCGGCTAGAAAATTTGCTTCCATAACAATCGGAGATTGTTTCAATTTGGTGTGATTTGTATCCAACATGACAATTTATTTGCATTGTCTAAGGACAATGCGGACACCTTATTTTGCATTGTCTAAGGACAATTTATTTTCCAACTTTACAATTTCATGCTTCCATCAAACCTTTTTTCACCA
This sequence comes from Triticum aestivum, assembly GCF_018294505.1. Taxonomy (NCBI): domain Eukaryota; kingdom Viridiplantae; phylum Streptophyta; class Magnoliopsida; order Poales; family Poaceae; genus Triticum; species Triticum aestivum. The sequence goes on from NC_057805.1 coordinate 321,974,881, forward strand.
TTGTTACGGACTCTTTAGACCAATTAAACTGGGAGTCGTCTTCCAAAGAATTTGGTATCTGCATCCTAATAAATAGTAATTTGCTTCCAAAAAATTTGGAATTTGCATAAAAAAACATTTTCTTCCATAGAAATTGGAATTTGCATCCAAAGAAATGAGCATTTTCTTCCATCCAATTTGTAATCTGAATCCAAATAAACCAGAATTTGCTTTCGTACAAGAAAAATGAAGTCTTCATTCCAGATATATATACATATTTTTTGCATCCAAATCATTATGATACTCTTTTCATAGACTAGTGAATTGCTTCCATACAAATATAGTTTTGTTTCATTACAAAGAATAAGAAAAATATCACTTCAAATAACATGGGGAATGTTTCCACAATGATGAACGCGTGTCTCCGTTAAATATAGGATTTGCTTCTGCGTGGTAGGAAGCATCAACCCATCTATCACGATGACACGAATTGCGAGGACCCTGTCACTTACAACGTCGCCACGTGGACATCCGTGCTACTTCTTGCTAACTTCTTATGTGCTTCCTGCAATTGGAGTACACAATCATGCGCCAAAGTTAGCAAAATCTAATGAACAAATCCAAGGGAGATGGAGAAGAACTATAGAACTAAAGTGCTGCGAACAATGGAAATATCCCGCGCAGGGTCGATTGGCAAACTACCCTATTACCCAGAGGCGTGGTGCTTCTTCTTACTAACTTCCTATGTGCTTCCTGCAATTGAAGTACATAATCATGCGTCGGAGTTAGCAAAATCTGATGAAGAAATCCAAGAGAGAAGGAGAAGAACTCCACAACTACAATGCTTCGAACAATCGTATAGAACTCCCGGTGTGGTGGTGGTTCATTCTTGGTTGTCAGAATCACATGCCTATAACCTGGAGGAAGACCTAGAGCTTTGTCAATCATATTCTGTAGCAGCTGTGGTTGGATGAAAATATGCTATATACAAGATACATACAAGATATGTTATACACAGAGTTCAAATTGAAGCATAGAACTCAAGCAAAATGAACAATATTTGGCCAGCAAGGGAGGGATATTTTGACTCACCAACATATAGATTGATCTGTATTACCATTTTAAGCATTTGGAAGCAGAATTTTTTTAAAGTTTAGAAGCATCTGCATAGCATTATTTATGCTACATACTCCCTCTGTTCCGAAATAATTGTGGTCGGGGAAAACTAGTGTACCGAGCGTCACGTTGCGATTTTTCTTCGCTTTCCCGTTTTGCCCTCCCGCTCGCTCTCTCCCCGACCGCTCGCAGCTCTCACTCTCTCCCTGACCACTCGCTCTCTCTCTCCCCGACAGCTCGCTCTCTCCGACCCCGACCGCTCGCCCTCTCGTCGGCCAGTCGCCACCCTCTCCCTCTCGTCGGCGTCTTCCTCACCGCAGTCTTGCACCTCACCACCCATAACCCTAGCAACCCGCCTCCCTCTCGTCGGTGAAAGGTGACATTTTTACCAGCTGAGGTGCCCGATTCGTGACGGCGGTGCTCGATTCGGGGGCGGCGGTGCTCGATCCGTGGGCGGCGGTACTCGATCCATGCTGGAGCAGCGGGAGGAGGAGGCCAAGGTGGAGATCGTGGTGCGGGAGGGGGAGCTCGGCGAGACGGCGTCTGGATCTGAAGCGCGGCTGCTCCACCTTCCTCAGGTTGGCGGGGACCTCCGGATCGCTGCAGAGGGGAAGGGCCCGACCTCCGGCGGCCTCTGCGGGCAGAAGGGGAACTGCGTCGGCGACGTCGTCGGCGTCGGCGTCCCAGGGACAGGGCACGGCGGCACGCACTGCGGGCCCATGCACATGCACACCGTGCCGTTGCCGCCGTCCGCCAGCGCGCCGCTGGCCGACAGGAGCAGCCACAGCCACACGGCCACGACGAGCAGGACCGCCGGCGACGGGTTCGTGCAGTCCCGCGAGGACCGCGCCGTGTGGGATGCCGAGACGACGTTGCCGGAGAAGGAATCTCCGACTACCTCACGCCCGCCGCTGGCCTGCACATCACTGAGTAAATTTCTGTAAATTTCAGAGATGATGCTGGGTGCTTCTGTTTGTTTGTGTTGATATGATGTGTCCTCTTGTCTGTCCCGATGCTGGAATGAAATGGCAATGGAAAGTTCAGTTATCATCCGATGCCTCTGTTTGCTGCTTGATTGCTTTGTGATTTTTCAGTGGTCTAGTTGTAAAATGAAGCACGGTTATGCAGTTGTAAAATGGAGTTCAGTTATCATCTGGATTTTTTGGTTTTGCTTGTGTGCCCTGTTATTTTTGTTTGCTGGCTCTGTGGTTCAGTGTTTCTGCACCTTTTCCCCCGTGTCTGTACAGTGATTTGATGAACGCATATGGGCTTTTGGCTCTGCTCGAAGTGATTCTGAATTTTGTTTGGGTAAGCTAGCTAGCTGAAGGTGAATAAGCGACATATTTTGAATTCTGTTCTCTGTACATTTTGTCGTTATTGCATTCAGTTTTAGGATAATCATCACACCACTGACTCAGTATCTACCTAACCTTTGGTGCTTGCAGTACAATTGATATGCCAATTGTGTTGTGTTATCTTCCATATGCAAATGAAGACACCATACTGTCAGGTTTCTTTCAAGCTCAGGTGGTGTGGTATCTGCTCGTGTGAAGACATCTGTGTGCGGCTGCAGAGAGTGGTATTCTAGCAGGTAATTTAGGACACCTTGCAAGCAGCAACTACCCCCTCCGTAAAGAAAGTGATCTAAACGCTCTTATATTTTTAGTGATCTAAATGCTCTTATATTTCTTATTTTTAGTGAAACTGCTACGAATACAATCCTGCCTGCGAACATAGAATCCTGCCTGCGCATTTTGAAGCAAGACTCCTGTGATTATTTATACTGAACTCTGTTTGTGTTTTATCTTGAAATTCAGGCTTACTGTATCCTGAAATTCAAGCTTACTGTATCCTGATTTAACTGGAGTACAATGTTGTAGCTTCACTTGTCTTCCAGTCAAATACTCATGTACTCCAACTTTAACTGGAGTAGACCCCAACTTAATCATAATCAATTGTTGCCTGTGGTGCTTGTAGGAGTGGCAGCACTACTTTCCTTGTTCTCTTCTCTCTTCTCTCTTCAGTATAGTAGGACAGCAGTAGTGTGGGACAACAGTAGTTTAGTGCAAGTTTCAGTTCATTAACTGAATTTTTCAGTTACTTAACTGAAACTTTTTCAGTTACAGGACTTCTCTTCTCTCTTCTTCGCTCTTCTCTTTCTCTTCTTGCATCTGTAGTTTAGTGTAGGGTTTATTGGAGTACTTCCCTTGTGCCCTCCATACTCCTCTCCTCTCCCACTCCTTTCCTCTCCCACTACTTTGCTTGTTTTCTTCTTTTCTAAATTATCTTCTCATCTCTAAATTCACTCATCTTCTCTCCTACTACTCTCTTCTCTTCTCTTTCATTTAAATGGAGTACTCCACACAAGCAAATGAAACTTTTGAATTACACATACAAGTCTCACAAAATGGAGAAAAAATATATGGAGTAAAAATGATCACAAAATGGAGTTACACATACAAGTCTCACAAAATGGAGAAAAAATATATGGAGTAAAAATGATCACAAAATGGAGTTACACATACAAGTCTCACAAAATGGAGTAAAATAGGTTCCTGGAGTACTGAACAGTTTCAGAATACTCCCTGTTGTACTGAAAGTTTCAGCAACTGTACATTGGATTTAAATTTTTATTCCAGAGTTGAAAGCCAAGAACACAAATTATGCTACTCCAGTACTAACACAAGGAGTACAAGCATTTCACTCAAGCAAAATTGCACTAACAGAGCACTACTCACATTCCTCTCTTGCCTGTTGCTACTACTGCAAGCACTAACAGAGTACAGCAAGCATCACAGCCAACAAGCAAAATTCCAGATGCAAATCTTGCTGGAGTGCTTCACTTTTCATAGCTGCACAGAATAAAAAAACAGTTTCAGTAGCAGCAAACAAACTAAGACTAGCACATAAACTTGCTGATGTACTCCACTTTTCTTTTCTTTTCAGTTAACAAAGAATTAAGCACACTCACTCGCAAAATTATTCCTAACAGAGCACTACTGACATTAACAAAGGGAGGCACAGCCTGAATATATGTCACTACACTTGACGTCTTGATTTGCCAGTGGAATCAGAATCAAATCAGATATGTCAAACACATATGTCAAACAGCATATGGACTTATCATGCTGGTTTTTGGATGATTTAGTTAATCAAATTGACATCAATTGACCTGTTTTTTGGATCAACTGCAGATTCTCTTGATTGGAGTGGAGAGGAGCAGCAGAAGTGGACAGCGCAGCGGCTGACCTCGAGCTCTTGATTGGAGTGGGGGGAGGCGGCCGGCGAAGGATCTGTGACCAGCAGCGAAGGATCCGAAGCTGTGGTGGAGCAGGCAGCCGGAGGGAAGGGCACCGGCGAGGGAGCTGCGGACCGCAGCGGGGAAGGGCGGCCGATGAGGGAGCTGCGGACCACGGCGGGGAAGGGCGGCCGGCCGGCGAGGGAGCTGCGGACCGCGGCGGGGAAGGACGCCGGAGATGTGGACGACGGAGGAGCCCGACGAAAGGGAGCAGCGACGGCGGAGAAGCCTGGCGGAGGGGAGGAGTGACGGAGGAAGACGCCTCCCGATCGATTTCAAATCTGGGGTAGTATCGTACTTTCACACTGTTTCACCTGGTCGGAACGATACCCCCAGCGACAATTATTTCGGAACGGAGGGAGTACTATACTAACTAAGCACAAACATATTAGTTTGGAAACAAATATATAGTTTCATGGAAGCCTGGAAATTTTAAATCATGTCGATAACTAATATTACTGCCAACATTGGGAATCAGATTATTGTGATCTGCATAAGAAATGAACCAAAATTCGTAGATGGCATAGTGATCCATTGCACATCGGGTATAACATAGATGCACTCAACAAATTTAATCGAAGCAAGCATTGCATCCAAAGTAATGCAAAATCAAATCAAGTGACGAACCAAGGAAGAGATGGATCGAACCCTAGGTCATGTCTGTACATACCGGGGGGCTGGGATTCGCACGCAGCTTCTTTGCCGAGCCGATGTGGTGCACCAACGAGGTAGGAGGGATGGTGAAGGGGCAGGGCCAGCCGGGGGGAGATCAGGAATTCGCACGGTGCTTCTTTGCCGAGCAGGTCATGCGGTATGTATTGAGATCAGGGATCGATGGAGAAGGGATAAGAGGCTGCACTGGCGAGGTGGAGTAGTTGTAGTCATCACGAGCTTTTGGTGCAGACGAGGCTGGTGGTGGATGCATCCGTCGCCATGAGCGAGCTCGGCGAGCTCGGGGATAAGCTCGCCCGTGGAATTCGAGATGGGGTGGGGTGGGTGGATTTGGCAGGCGAGATTTACTCGCCCTTGATATGGCAAGGTCGTTGGTACGATTCAATCAGGCGAAATTTACTCGGGCTGCTAAAATTGTGGGGTAACTTTTTTTTTGAAGGGTAATTGACGGCATGGGAGATTCGCGTCAAATATGAAGTGAGATTAGAATATAATCAACGACGCCGGACGCGTCTGACGAAAGCTTTCTATCAGACTTCTGATAGAAAGTGTTTCCCCTGAAGGATGGCCCTGGGGTGTTTGGCCCTGGGGGTGTTCGGCGGAGAGGGTGATTCTTAGAGCAACTCTAGCAGACCCTGCAAAACGCCCCGGCCCGCAAAATAACTGCCAAATTGCGGGTTGGGGCAAAAAAATCTGCACGACCAGACCCCGCATCCGGCATCTGTCCGCGAAAATTTTTGCAGGGCGCGGCAAATCTTCTCCCCAACCTCTATCTTCACGGGCT